>NW_026608382.1:300000-405233 GCF_029499605.1 Hyla sarda
TGTGCCTTATATGAGATCTGTAACCATGAAGTATCTGTGCCTTATATGAGATCTGTAACCATGAAGTATCTGTGCCTTATATGAGATCTGTAACCATGAAGTATCTATGCCTTATATGAGATCTGTAACCATGAAGTATCTGTGCCTTATATGAGATCTGTAACCATGAAGTATCTGTGCCTTATATCAGATCTGTAACCATGAAGTATCTGTGCCTTATATGAGATCTGTAACCATGAAGTATCTGTGCCTTATATGAGATCTGTAACCATGAAGTATCTGTGCCTTATATCAGATCTGTAACCATGAAGTATCTGTGCCTTTTATCAGATCTGTAACCATGAAGTATCTGTGCCTTATATGAGATCTGTAACCATGAAGTATCTGTGCCTTATATGAGAGCTGTAACCATGAAGTATCTGTGCCTTATATCAGATCTGTAACCAGGAAGTATCTGTGCCTTATATCAGATCTGTAACCATTAAGCTTCTATATCGTATATCAGATCTGTAACCATGAAGTATCTGTGCCTTATATCAGATCTGTAACCATTAAGCTTCTATATCTTATATGAGATCTGTAACCATGAAGTATCTGTGCCTTATATCAGACCTGTAACCATGAAGTATCTGTGCCTTATATGAGATCTGTAACCATGAAGTATCTGTGCCTTATATGAGATCTGTAACCATGAAGTATCTGTGCCTTATATCAGATCTGTAACCATGAAGTATCTGTGCCTTATATGAGATCTGTAACCATGAAGTATCTGTGCCTTATATCAGATCTGTAACCATGAAGTATCTGTGCCTTATGTGAGATCTGTAACCATGAAGTATCTGTGCCTTATGTGAGATCTGTAACCATGAAGTATCTGTGCCTTATATGAGATCTGTAACCATGAAGTATCTGTGCCTTATATCAGATCTGTAACCATGAAGTATCTGTGCCTTATATGAGATCTGTAACCATGAAGTATCTGTGCCTTATATGAGATCTGTAACCATGAAGTATCTGTGCCTTATATGAGATCTGTAACCATGAAGTATCTGTGCCTTATATGAGATCTGTAACCAGGAAGTATCTGTGCCTTATATCAGATCTGTAACCATGAAGTATCTGTGCCTTATATGAGATCTGTAACCATGAAGTATCTGTGCCTTATATGAGATCTGTAACCATGAAGTATCTGTGCCTTATATCAGATCTGTAACCATGAAGTATATGTGCCTTATATGAGATCTGTAACCATGAAGTATCTGTGCCTTATATGAGATCTGTAACCAGGAAGTATCTGTGCCTTATATGAGATCTGTAACCATGAAGTATCTGTGCCTTATGTGAGATCTGTAACCATGAAGTATCTGTGCCTTATATCAGATCTGTAACCAGGAAGTATCTGTGCCTTATATGAGATCTGTAACCATGAAGTATCTGTGCCTTATATGAGATCTGTAACCATGAAGTATCTGTGCCTTATATGAGATCTGTAACCATGAAGTATCTGTGCCTTATATGAGATCTGTAACCATGAAGTATCTGTGCCTTATATGAGATCTGTAACCAGGAAGTATCTGTGCCTTATATCAGATCTGTAACCATGAAGTATCTGTGCCTTATATGAGATCTGTAACCATGAAGTATCTGTGCCTTATATCAGATCTGTAACCAGGAAGTATCTGTGCCTTATATCAGATCTGTAACCATTAAGCTTCTATATCTTATATCAGATCTGTAACCATGAAGTATCTGTGCCTTATATGAGATCTGTAACCATGAAGTATCTGTGCCTTATATCAGATCTGTAACCATGAAGTATCTGTGCCTTATGTGAGATCTGTAACCATGAAGTATCTGTGCCTTATATCAGATCTGTAACCATGAAGTATCTGTGCCTTATATGAGATCTGTAACCATGAAGTATCTGTGCCTTATATGAGATCTGTAACCAGGAAGTATCTGTGCCTTATATCAGATCTGTAACCATGAAGTATCTGTGCCTTATATGAGATCTGTAACCATGAAGTATCTGTGCCTTATGTGAGATCTGTAACCATGAAGTATCTGTGCCTTATATCAGATCTCTAACCATGAAGTATCTGTGCCTTATGTGAGATCTGTAACCATGACCTCTGCTGTCCATTTTAGGAACTGTCCAGAGCAGCATATGTTTGCTATGGGGATTTTCTTCTACTCTGGACAGTTCCTAAAATGGACAGCAGAGGTCAGCAGAGAGCACTGTGGTCATAACATCAGAGGAAATGCATTTCTTCTTTGGATTTCTCTTTAGTATACAGTCCCTAAAAAGTACTGGAAGGATTAAGATTTTTTAATAGAAGTGATTTACAAATCTGTTTACCTTTCTGGCACCAGTTCATTTAGAGGAAAATAAAGTTTTCCACGGGAGTACCCCTTTAAGATGTTTTCACACCTTTTGTGAAGGGAAAGTGCAGTTCCTGTTTAGTTCCATGTTGCCTGTAATTGTTTCTTTAAGGGGGACCCTGACCCCCATTACAGCCGCTCTTCTCCCTTTTTGCTTCCAGTGTTGGACAGAAACGTTCTCTGATTATGAAGAAACCATCTAATTTACCTTCAGATTCTACAGGTTTTGCTCCAGTTTTGTCTCATTCTGTCGTTCTGGAGTGTGGCCTGATGACTGTGGTGAGTGTGGCCTGATGACTGGGGTGAGTGTGGCCTGATGACTGGGGTGAGTGTGGCCTGATGACTGGGGTGAGTGTGGCCTGATGACTGGGTGAGTGTGGCCTGATGACTAGGGTGAGTGTGGCCTGATGACTGGGGTGAGTGTGGCCTGATGACTGGGGTGAGTGTGGCCTGATGACTGGGGTGAGTGTGGCCTGATGACTGGGGTGAGTGTGGCCTGATGACTAGGGTGAGTGTGGCCTGATGACTGGGGTGACTGTGGCCTGATGACTGGGGTGAGTGTGGCCTGATGACTGTGGTGAGTGTGGCCTGATGACTGGGGTGAGTGTGGCCTGATGACTAGGGTGAGTGTGGCCTGATGACTGGGTGAGTGTGGCCTGATGACTAGGGTGAGTGTGGCCTGATGACTGTGGTGAGTGTGGCCTGATGACTGGGGTGAGTGTGGCCTGATGACTGGGGTGAGTGTGGCCTGATGACTGGGGTGAGTGTGGCCTGATGACTGGGTGAGTGTGGCCTGATGACTAGGGTGAGTGTGGCCTGATGACTGGGGTGAGTGTGGCCTGATGACTGGGGTGAGTGTGGCCTGATGACTGGGGTGAGTGTGGCCTGATGACTGGGGTGAGTGTGGCCTGATGACTAGGGTGAGTGTGGCCTGATGACTGGGGTGACTTTGGCCTGATGACTGGGGTGAGTGTGGCCTGATGACTGTGGTGAGTGTGGCCTGATGACTGGGGTGAGTGTGGCCTGATGACTAGGGTGAGTGTGGCCTGATGACTGGGTGAGTGTGGCCTGATGACTAGGGTGAGTGTGGCCTGATGACTGGGGTGAGTGTGGCCTGATGACTGGGGTGAGTGTGGCCTGATGACTGGGGTGAGTGTGGCCTGATGACTAGGGTGAGTGTGGCCTGATGACTGGCGTGAGTGTGGCCTGATGACTGGGGTGAGTGTGGCCTGATGACTAGGGTGAGTGTGGCCTGATGACTGTGGTGAGTGTGGCCTGATGACTGGGGTGAGTGTGGCCTGATGACTAGGGTGAGTGTGGCCTGATGACTGGGTGAGTGTGGCCTGATGACTAGGGTGAGTGTGGCCTGATGGCTGGGGTGAGTGTGGCCTGATGACTGGGGTGAGTGTGGCCTGATGACTGGGGTGAGTGTGGCCTGATGACTAGGGTGAGTGTGGCCTGATGACTGGCGTGAGTGTGGCCTGATGACTGGGGTGAGTGTGGCCTGATGACTAGGGTGAGTGTGGCCTGATGACTGGGGTGAGTGTGGCCTGATGACTGGGGTGAGTGTGGCCTGATGACTGAAGTGAGTGTGGCCTGATGACTGGGTGAGTGTGGCCTGATTACTGGGGTGAGTGTGGCCTGATAACTGGGGTGAGTGTGGCCTGATGACTGGGGTGAGTGTGGCCTGATGACTGGGGTGAGTGTGGCCTGATGACTGTGGTGAGTGTGACCTGATGACTGTGGTGAGTGTGACCTGATGACTGTGGTGAGGGTGACATGATGACTGTGGTGAGTGTGAACTGGTGACTGCGGTGAGTGTGGCCTGATGACTGGGGTGAGTGTGGCCTGATGACTGGGGTGAGTGTGGCCTGATTACTGGGGTGAGTGTGGCCTGATGACTGGGGTGAGTGTGGCCTGATGACTGGGGTGAGTGTGGCCTGATGACTGTGGTGAGTGTGGCCTGATGACTGTGGTGAGTGTGACCTGGTGACTGTGGTGAGGGTGACATGATGACTGTGGTGAGTGTGACCTGGTGACTGCGGTGAGTGTGACCTGGTGACTGTAGTGAGTGTGACCTGGTGACTGTAGTGAGTGTGACCTGGTGACTGTGGTGAGTGTGGCCTGGTGACTGTGGTGAGTGTGGCCTGGTGGCTGTGGTGAGTGTGACCTGGTGACTGTGGTGAGTGTGACCTGGTGACTGTGGTGAGTGTGGTTTGGTGGCTGTGGTGAGTGTGGCCTGATGACTGTGGTGAGTGTGGCCTGGTGACTGTGGTGAGTGTGGTTTGGTGGCTGTGCTGAGTGTGACCTGGTGACTGTGGTGAGTGTGGCCTGGTGACTGTGGTGAGTGTGGCCTGGTGACTGTGGTGAGTGTGGTTTGGTGGCTGTGGTGAGTGTGGCCTGATGACTGTGGTGAGTGTGGCCTGGTGACTGTGGTGAGTGTGACCTGGTGACTGTGGTGAGTGTGGTTTGGTGGCTGTGGTGAGTGTGGCCTGATGACTGTGGTGAGTGTGGCCTGGGGACTGTGGTGAGTGTGGCCTGGTGACTGTGGTGAGTGTGGCCTGGTGACTGTGGTGAGTGTGGTTTGGTGGCTGTGGTGAGTGTGACCTGGTGACTGTGGTGAGTGTGACCTGATGACTGTGGTGAGTGTGGCCTGATGACTGTGGTGAGTGTGGCCTGATGACTGTGGTGAGTGTGGCCTGATGACTGTGGTGAGTGTGGCCTGATGACTGTGGTGAGTGTGGCCTGGTGACTGTGGTGAGTGTGGCCTGGTGACTGTGGTGAGTATGGCCTGGTGGCTGTGGTGAGTGTGGTTTGGTGGCTGTGGTGAGTGTGACCTGGTGACTGTGGTGAGTGTGGTTTGGTGGCTGTGGTGAGTGTGGCCTGGTGACTGTGGTGAGTGTGGCCTGGTGACTGTGGTGAGTGTGGTTTGGTGGCTGTGGTGAGTGTGACCTGGTGACTGTGGTGAGTGTGACCTGATGACTGTGGTGAGTGTGGCCTGATGACTGTGGTGAGTGTGTCCTGATGACTGTGGTGAGTGTGGCCTGATGACTGTGGTGAGTGTGGCCTGGTGACTGTGGTGAGTGTGGCCTGGTGACTGTGGTGAGTATGGCCTGGTGGCTGTGGTGAGTGTGGTTTGGTGGCTGTGGTGAGTGTGACCTGGTGACTGTGGTGAGTGTGGTTTGGTGGCTGTGGTGAGTGTGGCCTGGTGACTGTGGTGAGTGTGGCCTGGTGACTGTGGTGAGTGTGGCCTGGTGACTGTGGTGAGTGTGACCTGGTGACTGTGGTGAGTGTGGCCTGATGACTGTGGTGAGTGTGGCCTGATGACTGTGGTGAGTGTGGCCTGGTGACTGTGGTGAGTGTGGCCTGGTGACTGTGGTGAGTGTGGTTTGGTGGCTGTGGTGAGTGTGACCTGGTGACTGTGGTGAGTGTGGTTTGGTGGCTGTGGTGAGTGTGGTTTGGTGAGTGTGGCCTGATGACTGTGGTGAGTGTGGTTTGGTGGCTGTGGTGAGTGTGACCTGGTGACTGTGGTGAGTGTGGTTTGGTGGCTGTGGTGAGTGTGACCTGATGACTGTGGTGAGTGTGACCTGGTGACTATGGTGAGTGTGACCTGGTGGATGTGGTGAGTGTGGTTTGGTGGCTGTGGTGAGTGTGACCTGATGACTGTGGTGAGTGTGACCTGGTGACTATGGTGAGTGTGACCTGGTGGATGTGGTGAGTGTGGTTTGGTGGCTGTGGTGAGTGTGGCCTGATGACTGTGGTGAGTGTGACCTGATGACTGTGGTGAGTGTGGTTTGGTGGCTGTGGTGAGTGTGACCTGATGACTGTGGTGAGTGTGACCTGGTGACTATGGTGAGTGTGACCTGGTGGATGTGGTGAGTGTGATTTGGTGGCTGTGGTGAGTGTAACCTGATGACTGTGGTGAGTGTGACCTGATGACTGTGGTGAGTGTGGTTTGGTGACTGGTGAGTGTGGCCTGATGACTGTGGTGAGTGTGACCTGGTGACTGTGATGAGTGTGGTTTAGAGCCCGGTCCCTGCAGCTTGGAGCCCAGAGTCTAGAGCCCGGACCCTGCAGCTTGGAGCCCAGAGCCTAGAGCCCGGTCCCTGCAGCTTGGAGCCCAGAGTCTAGAGCCCGGACCCTGCAGCTTGGAGCCCAGAGCCTAGAGCCCGGTCCCTGCAGCTTGGAGCCCAGAGCCTAGAGCCCGGACCCTGCAGCTTGTAGCCCAGAGTCTAGAGCCCGGTCCCTGCAGCTTGTAGCCCAGAGCCTAGATCCAGCATTATTCCCAGAGCTACAGTACCGGGCACAGCCACAATCATATGTATGGCGCTGTATCTGGATTGAGTGAAGAAAAATGATGACTTGTCTACTAGATGGAGATGACCACACCATGGCCCATAAGGGCATTACCTTAGATACATCTCCAGGATAAGGTGGTGTGCGGGGGCCATAATTGTGGGGCCCCAGGCCTCTTATCAGAAGACAATGATAGAAGACACAAACCTTTTCCTTCTGGGATCTCCACCGTGGTCACCCCAGAGATCCAGTGATACAGGGGGAACTGGTAGAGTCGCCCCTCAGGGGAGGTGACAGTGACGTTCAGACAGTACCAGGCATCCTCAGTGTAGAACAGGTAGGCATCCTTGTAGATCCGAACCAGCAGGAGATCCCCCAGGTCTGTATCCGTGGTAACATCAAAGTATGAGACCTGGAGAGCAAGAGGATGAGGGATGAGAGAGGGGACACAGGAGAGGCCCATAATTATGAGGAGCCAACCATAATGAGAGGCCCGTCATCATGAGGAGCCAACCATAATGAGAGGCCCGCCATCACGAAGAGCCAAGCATAACGAGAGGCCTGTAATCATGAGGAGCCAACCATAATGAGAGGCACGCCATCATGAGGAGCAAACCATAATGAGAGGCCTGCCATCATGAGGAGCCAACCATAATGAGAGGCACGCCATCATGAGGAGCAAACCATAATGAGAGGCCTGCCATCATGAGGAGCCAACCATAATGAGAGGCCCACCATCACGAAGAGCCAAGCATAACGAGAGGCCTGTAATCATGAGGAGCCAACCATAATGAGAGGCACGCCATCATGAGGAGCAAACCATAATGAGAGGCCTGCCATCATGAGGAGCCAACCATAATGAGAGGCCCACCATCACGAAGAGCCAACCCTAATCAGAGGCCTGCCATCATGAGGAGCCAACCATAATGAGAGGCCCGCCATCATGAGGAGCCAACCATAATGAGAGGCCCGTCATCATGAGAAGCCAACCATAATGAGAGGCCCACAATCATGAAGAGCCAACCCTATTGAGAGGCCCACCATCATGAGGAGCCAAGCATAATGAGAGACCCGTCATCATGAGGAGCCAAGCATAAGGAGAGGCCCGTCATCATGAAGAGTCAAACATAATGAGAGGCCCGTCATCATGGGGAGTCAAACATAATGAGAGGCCCGTCATCATGAGGAGCCAACCATAATGAGAGGCCCGCCATCACGAAGAGCCAAGCATAACGAGAGGCCCGTAATCATGAGGAGCCAACCATAATGAGAGGCACGCCATCATGAGGAGCAAACCATAATGAGAGGCCTGCCATCATGAGGAGCCAACCATAATGAGAGGCCCACCATCACGAAGAGCCAACCCTAATCAGAGGCCTGCCATCATGAGGAGCCAACCATAATGAGAGGCCCGCCATCATGAGGAGCCAACCATAATGAGAGGCCCGTCATCATGAGAAGCCAACCATAATGAGAGGCCCACAATCATGAAGAGCCAACCCTATTGAGAGGCCCACCATCATGAGGAGCCAAGCATAATGAGAGACCCGTCATCATGAGGAGCCAAGCATAAGGAGAGGCCTGCCATCATGAGGAGCCAACCATAATGAGAGGCCTGCCATCATGAGGAGCCAACCATAATGAGAGGCCTGCCATCATGGGAAGCCAACTAAAATGAGAGGTCGGCCATCATGAGGAGCCAACCCTAATGAGAGGCCTGCCATCATGAGGAGCCAACCATAATGAGAGGCCTGCCATCATGAGGAGCCAACCATAATGAGAGGCCTGCCATCATGAGGAGCCAACTAAAATGAGAGGCCCGCCATCATGAGGAGCCAACACTAATGAGAGGCCCGCCATCATGAGGAGCCAACCCTAATGAGAGGCCCGCCATCATGAGGAGCCAACCATAATGACAGGCCCGCCATCATGAGGAGCACACCATAATGAGAGGCCCGCCATCATGAAAAGCCAACCATAATGAGAGGCCCGCCATCAAGAGGAGCCAACCATAATGAGAGGCCCGCCATCATGAAAAGCCAACCATAATGAGAGGCCCACCATCATGAGGAGCCAACTAAAATGAGAGGCCTGCCATCATGAGGAGCCAACCATAATGAGAGGCCCGCCATCATGAGGAGCACACCATAATGAGATTCCCGCCATCATGAAAAGCCAACCATAATGAGAGGCCCGCCATCAAAAGGAGCCAACCATAATGAGAGGCCCGCCATCATGAAAAGCCAACCATAATGAGAGGCCCACCATCAGGAGGAGCCAACTAAAATGAGAGGCCTGCCATCATGAAGAGCACACCATAAAGAGAGGCCCGCCATCATGAGGAGCCAACCATAATGAGAGGTCCACCATCATGAGGAGCCAACCATAATGAGAGGCCCACCATCATGAGGAGCCAACCATAATGAGAGGCCCGCCATCTTGAAAAGCCAACCATAATGAGAGCCCTGCCATCATGAGGAGCCAACTATAATGAGAGGCCCGCCATCATGAGGAGCCAACCATAATGAGAGGCCCACCATCATGAGGAGCCAACCATAATGAGAGGCCCACCATCAAGAGGAACACACCATAATGAGAGTCCGCCATCATGAGGAGCCAACCATAATGAGAGGCCCGCCATCATGAGGAGCCAACCATATTGAGAGGCCCACCATCACGAGGAGCCAACCATAATGAGAGGCCCGCCATCATGAGGAGCCAACTATAATGAGAGGCCCGCCATCACGAGGAGCCAATTATAATGAGAGGCCCGCCATCATGAGGAACACACCATAATGAGAGACCCGCCATCATGATGAGCCAAGCATAATGAGAG
Organism: Hyla sarda; assembly: GCF_029499605.1. Lineage (NCBI taxonomy): Eukaryota > Metazoa > Chordata > Amphibia > Anura > Hylidae > Hyla > Hyla sarda. The sequence continues at coordinate 309,515 of NW_026608382.1, forward strand.
CTCTGCCATCATGAGGAGCCAACCATAAAGAGAGGCCTGCCATCACGAAGAACCAACCCTAATGAGAGGCCCGCCATCATGAGGAGCCAACCATAATGAGAGGCCCCCCATCATGAGGAGCCAACCATAATGAGAGGCCCGCCATCATGAGGAGCCAACCATAATGAGAGGCTGCAATCATGAGAAGCCAACCATAATGAGAGGCCTGCCATCACGAAGAGCCAACCCTAATGAGAGGCCCGCCATCATGAGGAGCCAACCATAATGAGAGGCCCACCATCATGAGGAGCCAACCTTAATGAGAGGCCCGCCATCATGAGGAGCCAACCATAATGAGAGGCTGCCATCATGAGGAGCCAACCATAATGAGAGGCCTCCATCATGAGGAGCCAACCATAATGAGAGGCCGCCATCATGAGGAGCCAACCATAATTAGAGGCCCGCCATCACGAGCAGCCAACCATAATGAGAGGCCCGCCATCATGAGAAGCTAACCATAATGAGAGGCCCGTCATCATGAGGAGCCAACCATAATGAGAGGCCCGCCATCACGAGGAGCCAACCATAATGAGAGGCCCGCCATCACGAGGAGCCAACCATAATGAGAGACCCGCCATCACGAGGAGCCAACCATAATGAGAGACCCGCCATCATGAGGAGCCAACCATAATGAGAGGCCCACCATCATGAGGAGCCAACCATAATGAGAGGCCGCCATCATGAGGAGCCAACCATAATGAGAGGCCCAGCATCATGAGGAGCCAACCATAATGAGAGGCCCACCAAAATGAGGAGCCAACCATAATGAGAGGCCCGCCATCACAAGGAGCCAACCATAATGAGAGGCCCGCCATCATGAGGAGCCAACCATATTGAGAGGCCCACCATCACGAGGAGCCAACCATAATGAGAGGCCCGCCATCATGAGGGGCCAACTATAATGAGAGGCCCGCCATCACGAGGAGCCAATCATAATGAGAGGCCCGCCATCATGAGGAACACACCATAATGAGAGACCCGCCATCATGATGAGCCAAGCATAATGAGAGCTCTGCCATCATGAGGAGCCAACCATAAAGAGAGGCCTGCCATCACGAAGAGCCAACCATAATGAGAGGCCCGCCATCATGAGGGGCCAACTATAATGAGAGGCCCGCCATCACGAGGAGCCAATCATAATGAGAGGCCCGCCATCATGAGGAACACACCATAATGAGAGACCCGCCATCATGATGAGCCAAGCATAATGAGAGCTCTGCCATCATGAGGAGCCAACCATAAAGAGAGGCCTGCCATCACGAAGAGCCAACCATAATGAGAGGCCCGCCATCATGAGGAGCCAACCATAATGAGAGGCCCACCATCATGAGGAGCCAACCATAATGAGAGGCCCGCCATCATGAGGAGCCAACCATAATGAGAGGCTGCCATCATGAGGAGCCAACCATAATGAGAGGCCTGCCATCACGAAGAGCCAACCATAATGAGAGGCCGCCATCACGAAGAGCCAACCCTATTGAGAGGCCCGCCATCATGAGGAGCCAACCATAATGAGAGGCCCACCATCATGAGGAGCCAACCATAATGAGAGGCCCGCCATCATGAGGAGCCAACCATAATGAGAGGCTGCCATCATGAGAAGCCAACCATAATGAGAGGCCGCCATCATGAGGAGCCAACCATAATGAGAGGCCCACCATCATGAGGAGCCAACCATAATGAGAGGCCGCCATCATGAGGAGCCAACCATAATGAGAGGCCCGCCATCACGAGGAGCCAACCATAATGAGAGACCCGCCATCACGAGGAGCCAACCATAATGAGAGACCCGCCATCATGAGGAGCCAACCATAATGAGAGGCCCACCATCATGAGGAGCCAACCATAATGAGAGGCCACCATCATGAAGAGCCAACCATAATGAGAGGCCCAGCATCATGAGGAGCCAACCATAATGAGAGGCCCACCAAAATGAGGAGCCAACCATAATGAGAGGCCCGCCATCACAAGGAGCCAACCATAATGAGAGGCCCGCCATCAAGAGGAACACACCATAATGAGAGGCCGCCATCATGAGGAGCCAACCATAATGAGAGGCCCGCCATCATGAGGAGCCAACCATATTGAGAGGCCCACCATCACGAGGAGCCAACCATAATGAGAGGCCCGCCATCATGAGGAGCCAACTATAATGAGAGGCCCGCCATCACGAGGAGCCAATCATAATGAGAGGCCCGCCATCATGAGGAACACACCATAATGAGAGACCCGCCATCATGATGAGCCAAGCATAATGAGAGCTCTGCCATCATGAGGAGCCAACCATAAAGAGAGGCCTGCCATCACGAAGAGCCAACCATAATGAGAGGCCCGCCATCATGAGGAGCCAACCATAATGAGAGGCCCACCATCATGAGGAGCCAACCATAATGAGAGGCCCGCCATCATGAGGAGCCAACCATAATGAGAGGCTGCCATCATGAGGAGCCAACCATAATGAGAGGCCGCCATCACGAAGAGCCAACCCTATTGAGAGGCCCGCCATCATGAGGAGCCAACCATAATGAGAGGCCCACCATCATGAGGAGCCAACCATAACGAGAGGCCCGCCATCATGAGGAGCCAACCATAATGAGAGGCTGCCATCATGAGGAGCCAACCATAATGAGAGGCCGCCATCATGAGGAGCCAACCATAATTAGAGGCCCGCCATCACGAGGAGCCAACCATAATGAGAGGCCCGCCATCATGAAGAGCCAATCATAATGAGAGGCCCGCCATCATGAGGAGCCAACCATAATGAGAGGCCCGCCATCACGAGGAGCCAACCATAATGAGAGGCCCGCCATCACGAGGAGCCAACCATAATGAGAGGCCCGCCATCACGAGGAGCCAACCATAATGAGAGGCCCGCCATCACGAGGAGCCAACCATAATGAGAGACCCGCCATCATGAGGAGCCAACCATAATGAGAGGCCCACCATCATGAGGAGCCAACCATAATGAGAGGCCGCCATCATGAGGAGCCAATCATAATGAGAGGCCCAGCATCATGAGGAGCCAACTAAAATGAGAGGCCTGCCATCATGAGGAGCCAACCATAATGAGAGGCCCGTCATCATGAGGAGCCAACCATAATGAGAGGCCCGCCATCACGAGGAGCCAACCATAATGAGAGGCCCGCCATCACGAGGAGCCAACCATAATGAGAGACCTGCCATCACGAGGAGCCAACCATAATGAGAGGCCCACCATCATGAGGAGCCAACCATAATGAGAGGCCGCCATCATGAGGAGCCAATCATAATTAGAGGCCCGCCATCACGAGGAGCCAACCATAATGAGAGGCCCGCCATCATGAAGAGCCAATCATAATGAGAGGCCCGCCATCATGAGGAGCCAACCATAATGAGAGGCCCGCCATCACGAGGAGCCAACCATAATGAGAGGCCCGCCATCACGAGGAGCCAACCATAATGAGAGGCCCGCCATCACGAGGAGCCAACCATAATGAGAGGCCCGCCATCACGAGGAGCCAACCATAATGAGAGACCCGCCATCATGAGGAGCCAACCATAATGAGAGGCCCACCATCATGAGGAGCCAACCATAATGAGAGGCCGCCATCATGAGGAGCCAATCATAATGAGAGGCCCAGCATCATGAGGAGCCAACTAAAATGAGAGGCCTGCCATCATGAGGAGCCAACCATAATGAGAGGCCCGTCATCATGAGGAGCCAACCATAATGAGAGGCCCGCCATCACGAGGAGCCAACCATAATGAGAGGCCCGCCATCACGAGGAGCCAACCATAATGAGAGACCTGCCATCACGAGGAGCCAACCATAATGAGAGGCCCACCATCATGAGGAGCCAACCATAATGAGAGGCCGCCATCATGAGGAGCCAACCATAATTAGAGGCCCGCCATCACGAGGAGCCAACCATAATGAGAGGCCCGCCATCATGAAGAGCCAATCATAATGAGAGGCCTGCCATCATGAGGAGCCAACATAATGAGAGGCCCGTCATCATGAGGAGCCAACCATAATGAGAGGCCCGCCATCATGAGGAGCCAATCATAATGAGAGGCCCACCATCACGAGGAGCCAACCATAATGAGAGGCCCACCATCATGAGGAGCCAACCATAATGAGAGGCCCGCCATCACGAGGAGCCAACCATAATGAAAGACCCGCCATCATGAGGAGCCAACCATAATGAGAGGCCCACCATCATGAGGAGCCAACCTTAATGAGAGGCCCGCTATCATGAGGAGCCAACCATAATGAGAGGCCCGCCATCATGAGGAGCCAACCATAATGAGAGGCCCGCCATCATGAGGAGGCAACCACCATCAGATACCCCATCATGCGGACCCTTCCATCACGAGGAGTGCACCATTTTGAGGACAAACAACCTTAGGAGTCCACCATTCTGAGGAGCCCCAATAAGGAGGAGACCACTATTATGAGTCCTTGATAAAGCCACTGCTTGTGGTGAAACGTCGGGGAGGGTTTATGTGTGATCGTTTTTAACTACAGTGTGCTCCCAGTTTAAATTGCCTGTCGGACTGCAGCCGAGGCAATGGAATCCTACATCAAACACTAGGATGTGGTTACATGCAGTAGATATGTTATTGCAGCAATTAACTGGAGACATATACACTGGAATTCTAAATGTATTGACATTAAAAGTTATATTTTAGGTTTCACAATTAATTTAGTGGGTGGTAAATTTAGGGTTCTAGTGATCACTCAGTGATCAACTGTAAATAGCATTGATTAAATTAACCCTCCACCCATTGGTCCCTTTTGTTGTCACTATTATGAGGAACCCAACATAATGAGGGTCATGACTAATCAGGTTCCAGTCCTCATAATCCGAACATAAAAATGACGAGAGACTCATCAAACCCGACAGATTACACAAGTCTCCAGAAGTATTCATACCCCTCGTGTTATCTCATCTGGATATTAATAACAACCCAACATACGAGCCCTGAGGAGAGGAAAACGTCTGGTGACTATGAGCAACCTACCTACAACCCGGCCTGGACGTGACTGGAGGATAAGACAGGATGTAACAGCAGAAGAGAGAGTGCAGCTCTGGAGGATAAGACAGGATGTAACAGCAGAATAGAGAGTGCAGCTCTGGAGGATAAGACATGATGTAACAGCAGAATAGAGAGTGCAGCTCTGGAGGATAAGACAGGATGTAACAGCAGAATAGTGAGTGCAGCTCTGGAGGATAAGACAGGATGTAACAGCAGAATAGAGAGTGCAGCTCTGGAGGATAAGACAGGATGTAACAGCAGAATAGTGAGTGCAGCTCTGGGGGATAAGACATGATGTAACAGCAGAATAGTGAGTGCAGCTCTGGAGGATAAGACAGGATGTAACAGCAGAATAATAAGTGCAGCTCTGGAGGATAAGACATGATGTAACAGCAGAATAGTGAGTGCAGCTCTGGGGGATAATACATGATGTAACAGCAGAATAGTGAGTGCAGCTCTGGAGGATAAGACGGGATGTAACAGCAGAATAGTGAGTGCAGTTCTGGAGGATAAGACAGGATATAACAGCAGAATAGTGAGTGCAGCTCTGGGTGATAAGACATTATGTAACAGCAAAATAGTGAGTGCAGCTCTGGGTGATAAGACATGATGTAACAGCAGAATAGTGAGTGCAGCTCTGCAGGATAAGACATGATGTAACAGCAGAATAGTGAGTGCAGTTCTGGAGGATAAGACAGGATATAACAGCAGAATAGTGAGTGCAGCTCTGAAGGATAAGACATGATGTAACAGCAGAATAGTGAGTGCAGCTCTGGAGGATAAAACATGATGTAACAGCAGAATAGTGAGTGCAGCTCTGGAGGATAAGACATGATGTAACAGCAGAATAGTGAGTGCAGCTCTGGAGGATAAGACATGATGTAACAGCAGAATAGTCAGTGCAGCTCTGGAGGATAAGACATGATGTAACAGCAGAATAGTGAGTGCAGCTGTGAAGGATAAGACATGATGTAACAGCAGAATAGTGAGTGTAGTTCTGGAGGATAAGACAGGATATAACAGCAGAATAGTGAGTGTAGCTCTGGGGGATAGAACATGAATTAACAGTAGAATAGTGAGTGCAGCTCTGAAGGATAAGACATGATGTAACAGCAGAATAGTGAGTGTAGTTCTGGAGGATAAGACGGGATATAACAGCAGAATAGTGAGTGTAGCTCTGGGGGATAGGACATGAATTTACAGCAGAATAGTGAGTGCAGTTCTGGAGGATAAGACAGGATATAGCAGCAGAATAGTGAGTGCAGTTCTGCAGGATAAGACATGATGTAACAGCAGAATAATGAGTGCAGCTCTGGAGGATAAGACATGATGTAACAGCAGAATAGTGAGTGCAGTTCTGGAGAAGATATGATGTAACAGCAGAATAGTGAGTGAAGCTCTGGAGGATAAGACATGATGTAACAGCAGAATAGTGAGCGCAGCTCTGGAGGTCTCCATCTAACAGCATAGTGGGGCCCTCTTTTCTTGGTGTTCCCATACATACTTGTTTGCTAACATTGTTGAATCTTTGGAGAGGGGGCTCCTGCTCAGGTTCTCACCCCCTATTAAATTGATTTGGGCCCCCAGAATGCTCACCTTTCCAGGTACCCACAGGTGGGACAGCTCCTGCTTAGTGCTTTCTCCATTCACCCCCACAAGGCTGATGGCGATGGTGTCGATGGTCCCCGCAGTGAAGTCGCTCCCTGTGGCCACTGTCACCTTGTAGAGCCCCATGTCTCCAGAGGACGTCCTGCGCTGGGTCATATATGAGGCTCGGTGACACAGGGTGTGATAGAACCGGTCAGAGGGTATAATTATATCATACATACCTGTGGACGGGCGATGCCAGAACACCCCTATAATCAGCAGCCTCCGCTCTCAGTCACAGGTTTACTGCAGGCTGGGGCCACCGGACGCTCCATCATCAAATCATTCCCTGTCCTCTTTAGGGCCCCACAATCTAGATGTCTCTATTCCTATGTTTTGGAAAGTGGTAAGAAACCAGAGAGAACCCACATGATGATGTCCTTGGTGGGATTTGTATCCAGGACTCCAGCATTGCAAGACAACAGTGCTAACCACCGAGCTACCGAGCCACCGAGCTACCGAGCCACCGAGCTACCGAGCTACCGAGCCACCGAGCTACCGAGCCACCGAGCCACTGAGCTACCGAGCCACCGAGCTACCGAGCCACCGAGCTACTGAACCACCGAGCTACCGAGCCACCGAGCCACCGAGCTACCGAGCCACCGAGCCATTGAGCTACCGAGCCACCGAGCTACCGAGCCACCGAGCCACCGAGCTACCGAGCCACCGAGCTACTGAGCCACCGAGCTACTGAGCCACCGAGCCACCGAGCTACCGAGCCACTGAGCCACCGAGCCAACAAGCTACCGAGTCACAGAGCTACCGAGCCACCGAGCCACTGAGCTACCGAGCTACCGAGCCACCGAGCTACCGAGCCACCGAGCCACCGAGCTACCGAGCCACCGAGCTACCGAGCCACCGAGCTACCGAGCCACGAGCCACCGAGCCACCGAGCTACCGAGCCACCGAGCCACCGAGCCACTGAGCTACCGAGCCACCGAGCTACCGAGCCACCGAGCCACCGAGCTACCGAGCCACCGAGCTACTGAGCCACCGAGCCACCGAGCTACCGAGCCACTGAGCCACCGAGCCAACAAGCTACCGAGTCACAGAGCTACCGAGCCACCGAGCCACTGAGCTACCGAGCTACCGAGCCACCGAGCTACCGAGCCACCGAGCCACCGAGCTACCGAGCCACCGAGCTACCGAGCCACTGAGCCACCGAGCTACCGAGCCACTGAGCCACCGAGCTACCCTATATTAAAATATAAGCCCCATTTTGGTTGCCCTACAAAATGGGACCCTATGATAACACTTCTTGTTCTTTGTTATAGTATGATGTCTCTTCTTTGAGCTCTTGCTCTTACTATGGTGCCCACCGTCAAGGTGGGCACCATAGTAAGAGCAAGAGCTCGAAGAAGAGACATTACATGTATCCAGGGTTTTGCATCACTGACCATCTAAAGCCTCGGCGTCCGGCACGTCCCCTGTAGAGCCAGGAGAGCTGCCCCCTCTGCAACACCACCCATCCCTGCCCACCTCCCCGCAAGTGTCTCATAGGGATGTAGCTTGTCCATGGAGGGGGCAATGTCAGGCGGTTCGGTGGCCGGATGGTGACACAATTATGGACCACAGAGAGTTTTTCTATAGACCGTGGAAGGGTTCCTCATCATAGACTGGGCCACAGAACTATGGCATGTTGGCCCAGGCCATGGTTAACCATGAAGGTAGGCCATGAGTATCCAAAGAGGGCACCGGGGGGTCCTGATATGTTTATAGGGATGTGGAGAAGGGGACACATGGGTTAAGATCTCCACGAATGGTAAATGTCCTTCATGGGCCTGTTCAGGGGGGATTTTCCTTCCTCTGGATCAACACCATGGGGTTTCAGGTTGAACTTGATAAACGTTTGTGGGACACTTGTGGGTCTGTCAGTCCCCTCACACTCCCCACAGCAGCTCCATTGGGCCAATGGGTCAACAAAACACCAAGAAGTTCAAAATGGGTAGAAATCCAGTGGCCCATCAGCAGTCCGGGCTCTGGGCCCCCACTCACCACAATACGGTGCCAGAAAATAGGGACCCACTGTAAAGAGGACCCCATGAGGTACCAGGCAACCTCCTACAGTCTGATAACCGTATAACCTACGAGCCTCAGACACACTCCTATACATGACGCCGAGGAGCAGTAGGTACATAGTAGGTAGATGAGTGGTAGGTGGCTTTATCCTCTCTGTAGAGTAGATTTACTAGTCTGCCTGGTTATTGCTATGTACTTGGTGCAATTATCCACCGTATTGTTATTTTGTGCTATTATGCAGCACCTGGTTTTGCTTTGAGGAGGGGACAGAGGGGTCTGGAGGAGGACAGAGGAGTCTGGAGGAGGACAGAGGAGTCTGGAGGAGGACAGAGGGATCTGGAGGAGGATAGAGGAGTCTGGAGGAGGACAGAGGAGTCTGGAGGAGGACAGAGGGATCTGGAGGAGGATAGAGGGGTCTGGAGGAGGACAGAGAAGTCTGGAGGAGGATAGAGGGGTCTGGAGGAGGACAGAGGAGTCTGGAGGAGGACAGAGGAGTCTGGAGGAGGACAGAGGGATCTGGAGGAGGATAGAGGGGTCTGGAGGAGGACAGAGGGGTCTAGAGGGGACAGAGGGGTCTGGAGGAGGACAGAGGGGTCTAGAGGGGACAGAGGGATCTGGAGGAGGATAGAGGGGTCTGGAGGAGGACAGAGGGGTCTAGAGGGGACAGAGGGGTCTGGAGGAGGACAGAGGGGTCTAGAGGGGACAGAGGGGTCTAGAGGGGACAGAGGGGTCTGGAAGAGGATAGAGGGGTCTGAAGGAGGACAGAGGAGTCTGGAGGAGGACAGAGGGGTCTGGAGGAGGACAGAGGGGTCTAGAGGGGACAGAGGAGTCTGGAGCAGGACAGAGGGGTCTGGAGGAGGACAGAGGGGTCTGGAGGGGATATGATAGAGACTTTTAAATACATAAAGGAAATAAACACGGTAAAGGAGGAGAGCATATTTAAAAGAAGAAAAACTACCACAAGAGGACATAGTGTTATATAGAGGACATAGTGTTATATATATATAGAGGACATAGTGTTATATATAGAGGACATAGTGTTATATAGAGGACATAGTGTTATATATATAGAGGACATAGTGTTATATAGAGGACATAGTGTTATATATATAGAGGACATAGTGTTATATATATAGAGGACATAGTGTTATATAGAGGACATAGTGTTATATAGAGGACATAGTGTTATATAGAGGACATAGTGTTATATAGAGGACATAGTGTTATATATATAGAGGACATAGTGTTATATATATAGAGGACATAGTGTTATATAGAGGACATAGTGTTATATAGAGGACATAGTGTTATATAGAGGACATAGTGTTATATAGAGGACATAGTGTTATATATATAGAGGACATAGTGTTATATATATAGAGGACATAGTGTTATATAGAGGACATAGTGTTATATAGAGGACATAGTGTTATATAGAGGACATAGTGTTATATAGAGGACAGAGTGTTATATAGAGGACAGAGTGTTATATAGAGGACATAGTGTTATATAGAGGACATAGTTTTATATAGAGGACATAGTGTTATATAGAGGACATAGTGTTATATAGAGGACATAGTGTTATATATATAGAGGACATAGTGTTATATAGAGGACATAGTGTTATATATATAGAGGACATAGTGTTATATATATAGAGGACATAGTGTTATATAGAGGACATAGTGTTATATAGAGGACATAGTGTTATATAGAGGACATAGTGTTATATAGAGGACATAGTGTTATATATATAGAGGACATAGTGTTATATATATAGAGGACATAGTGTTATATAGAGGACATAGTGTTATATAGAGGACATAGTGTTATATAGAGGACATAGTGTTATATATATAGAGGACATAGTGTTATATATAGAGGACATAGTGTTATATATATAGAGGACATAGTGTTATATATATAGAGGACATAGTGTTATATAGAGGACATAGTGTTATATATATAGAGGACATAGTGTTATATAGAGGACATAGTGTTATATAGAGGACATAGTTATATAGAGGACATAGTTATAAATTAGAGGGGGAAGGTTTCTGCAGTAATATCAGGAAGTATTACTTTACTGAGAGAGTAGTGGATGCATGGAATATCCTTCCTGCAGAAGTGGTCGCTGCAAATACAGTGAAGGAGTTTAAACATGCATGGGATAAGCATAAGGCTATCCTTCATATAAGATAGGGATAAGCATAAGGCTATCCTTCATATAAGATAGTGATAGGTATAAGGCTATCCTTCATATAAGATAGAGATAGGTATAAGGCTATCCTTCATATAAGATAGAGATAGGTATAAGGCTATCCTTCATATAAGATAGAGATAGGTATAAGGCTATCCTTCATATAAGATAGAGATAGGTATAAGGCTATCCTTCATATAAGATGGGATAGGTATAAGGTTATCCTTCATATAAGATAGAGATAGGTATAAGGCTATCCTTCATATAAGACAGGGATAGGTATAAGGCTATCCTTCATATAATATAGGGATAAGTATAAGGCTATCCTTCATATAAGATAGAGATAAGTATAAGACTATCCTTCATATAAGATAGAGATAGGTATAAGGTTATCCTTCATATAAGATAGAGATAGGTATAATGCTATCCTTCATATAAGATAGAGATATGTATAATGCTATCCTTCATATAAGATGGGATAGGTATAAGGCTATCCTTCATATAAGATAGAGATAGGTATAAGGCTATCCTTCATATAAGATAGAGATAGGTATAAGGTTATCCTTCATATAAGATAGAGATAGGTATAAGGCTATCCTTCATATAAGATAGAGATAGGTATAAGGCTATCCTTCATATAAGATAGGGATAGGTATAATGCTATCCTTCATATAAGATGGGATAGGTATAAGGCTATCCTTCATATAAGATAGAGATAGGTATAAGGCTATCCTTAATATAAGATAGAGATAGGTATAAGGCTATCCTTCATATAAGATAGAGATAGGTATAAGGCTATCCTTCATATAAGATAGAGATAGGCATAAGGCTATCCTTCATATAAGATAGAGATAGGTATAAGGCTATCCTTCATATAAGATAGAGATAGGCATAAGGCTATCCTTCATATAAGTTAGGGCCAGGGACTATTCATAGTATTCAGATTATTGGGAAGACTAGATGGGCCAAATGGTTCTTATCTGCCGACACATTCTATGTTTCTATGGAGGAGGACAGAGGGGTCTAGAGGGCACAGAGGAGCCTGGAAGAGGACAGAGGAGTCTGGAGAAGGACAGAGGAGTCTGGGGTAGGACAAAGGGGTCTAGAGGGGACAGATGAGTCTGGAGGCGGAGAACAGAGGAGTCTGGAGCAACACAGAGTAGTCTGGAGGAGGACAGAAGAGTCTGGAGAAGGACAGAAGAGTCTGGAGAAGGACAAAGGTGTCTGAAGGAGGGGAGCAGAGGGGTCTGGAGGAAGACAGGGGTGTTTGGAGGTGGACAGAGATGTCTGGAGGAAGACAGGGGTGTTTGGAGGTGGACAGAGGGGTCTGGAGCAGGATAGAGGTGGCTGAAGGAGGAGGACAGAGGGGTCTGGAGGATGACAGAGGAGTCTGGAGGAGGATTACAGGGTTTGGAGGCAAGAGAGGAGTCTGAAGGAGGAGGACAGAGAGGTCTGGAGGAGAACAGAGGAATCTGGAGGAGGAGGACAGAAGGATCTGAAGGAAGACAGAGGGGTCTGGAGGAGGACAGAGAAGTCTTGAGGAGGAAAGTATAGTCTGGAGGAGGAAAATGTAGTCTGGAGGAGGATTACAAGGTTTGGAGGGAACAGAGGAGTCTGAAGGAGGAGGACAGAGAGGTCTGGAGGAGGACAAAGGAGTTTGGAGGAGGAGGATGGAGGAATCTGGAGGAGGAGGGCAGAGGGGTCTGAAGGAAAACAGAGAGGTCTGGAGGAGGACAGATGAGTCTGGAGGATGAAAGTATAGTCTGGAGGAGGACAGAAGAGTCTGGATAAGGACAAAGGTGTCTGAAGGAGGAGATCAGAGGGAACTGGAGGAAGTCAGAGGTATCTGGAGGTGGACAGAGGGGTCTAGGGGGGGGGGACAGATGAGTCTGGAGAGTGATAGAGGTGGCTGAAGGAGGAGGACAAAGGGGTCTGGATAAGGACAGAGTGGTCTGGAGGAGGACAGAGGAGTCTGGATGAGGAAAGTATAGCCTGAAGAAGGAGGACAGGGTTTGGAGACAACAGAGGAGTCTGAAGAAGGAGGATAGAGGGGTCTGGAGGAAGGCAGAGGAGTCTGGAGTAGGAAAGTATAGTCTGGAGGAGGATTACAGGGTTTGGAGGCAACAGAGGAGTCTGAAGGAGGAGGACAGAGAGGTCTGGAGGAGGAGGATAGAGAAATCTAGAGGAAGAGGAGGAGGACAGAGGGGTCTGAAGGAAGAAAAAGAGATCTGGAGGAGGACAGAGGAGACTGGAGGAGTAAAGTAGAGTCTGGAGGAGGACAGAGGAGTCTGGAGGAGGAAAGTAGAGTCTGGAGGAGGACAGAAGAGTCTGGAGAAGGACAAAGGTGTCTGAAGGAGGAGAACAGAGGGGTCTGGAGGAGGACAGAGGGTCTGGAGGAGGAAAGTATAGTCTGGAGGAGGAGGACAGGGTTTGGAGACAACAGAGGAGTCTGAAGGAGGAGGACAGAGGGGTCTGGAAGAGGACAGAGGAATCTGGGAGAGGTAAGTAGAGTCTGGAGGACAGAAGGGTCTGGAGAAGAAAAGTAGAGTCTGGAGAAAGACAAAGGTGTCTGAAGGAGGAGAACAGAGGTGTCTGGAGGAGGACAGAAGAATCTGGAGGAAGACAGAAGAATCTGGAGGGGGACAGAAGAATCTGGAGGGGGGCAGAAGAATCTAGAGGGGGGCAGAAGAATCTGGTGGGGGACAGAGGAGTCTGGAGAAGGACAAAGGTGTCTGAAGGAGGACAGAGGGGTCTGGAGGAGGACAGATGTGTTTGGAGGAGGAGGAGGACAGGGTTTGGAGGCAACAGAGGAGTCTGAAGGAGGAGGACAGAGGGTCTGGAGGATTCCTCCCTTCTCTTCCAGACACCTCTCTCCTCCTCCAGACCACTCTGTTCTCCTCCAGACTCCTCTGTCCTCCTCCTCCAGACTCCTCTGTCCTCCTCCTCCTCCAGACTCCTCTGTCCTCCTCCTCCAGACTCCTCTGTCCTCCTCCTCCTCCAGACTCCTCTGTCCTCCTCCTCCAGACTCCTCTGTCCTCCTCCTCCTCCAGACTCCTCTGTCCTCCTCCTCCAGACTCATCTGTCCTCCTCCTGCAGACTACTCTGTCCTCCTCCCCCAAACCCCTCTGTTCTCCTCCTTCAGACTCCTCTTTTAGCTCCAGATTATTCTGTCCTCCACCAGACTCTTTGTTTCTCTCCAGATTCTTGTGTCCTCCTCCAGACTCCTCTGTTCTCCTCCTCCAGACTCCTCTGTCCTCCTCCAGATTCCTCTATCCTCCTTCAGACCCCTCTGCCCTCCTGAAGATTCCTCTGTACTCCACCCATAGACCCCTGTGCTCCAACTTCAGACCCCTCTAGACTCTTCTTTCTTCTTCAGACTCCTCTGTACTCCTCCAGACTCCTCTTTCCTCTTCAGACCCCTCTGTCCTACTCCAAACTCCTCTGTCCTCCTTCAGACTCCTCTGTCCTCCTCCAAACTCCTCTGTCCTTCTTCTCCAGACTCCTCTTTCCTCTCCAGACTCCTCTTTCCTTTCCAGACTCCTCTTTCCTCTCCAGACTCCTCTGTCCTCCTCCAGACCTCTCTGTCCTCCTCCAGACTCCTCTGTCCTTCTCCAGACTCCTCTGTCCTCCTCCAGACTCCTCTGTCCTCCTCCAGACTCCTCTGTCCTCCTCCAAACTCCTCTGTCCTCCTCTAGGCTCCTCTTTCCCCTCCAGACTCCTCTGTTCTCCTCCAGACTCCTCTATCCTCCTCCAGAATCCTCAGCCCCCTCCAGACTCCTCTGTCCTCCTCCAGACCCCTCTGTCCTCCTCCTCCAGACTCCTCTGTTCTTCTCCAGACTCCTCTGTCCTCCTCCAGACCCCTCTGTCCTCCTCCTCCAGACTCCTCTGACCTTCTCCAGACTCCTCTGTCCTCCTCCAGACCCCTCTGTCCTCCTCCTCCAGACTCCTCTGTCCTCCTCTAGGCTCCTCTTTCCCCTCCAGACTCCTCTGTTCTCCTCCAGACTCCTCTATCCTCCTCCAGAATCCTCAGCCCCCTCCAGACTCCTCTGTCCTCCTCCAGACCCCTCTGTCCTCCTCCTCCAGACTCCTCTGTTCTTCTCCAGACTCCTCTGTCCTCCTCCAGACCCCTCTGTCCTCCTCCTCCAGACTCCTCTGACCTTCTCCAGACTCCTCTGTCCTCCTCCAGACCCCTCTGTCCTCCTCCTCCAGACTCCTCTGTCCTCCTCCTCCAAACTCCTCTTTCCTCTCCAGACTCCTCTATTCTACAGACAATGGCCCAGATTTCCTAGTAAGATCCTCGCATTGGGCCACGAGTTCTGTCTGCACCATCTAACTCAAAAGGGGGTGTGGTGTGCCAGAAAAGGGGCGTGTTCTCAAAACCTAGTCAATTTACTACGGAATTTACACAAAATCCTGTGAATAAATGACTGGAAATTCCCACTTAAAAAAGCTGCTCAGAACCTTCCCGACCTGAGTAAACATGTAAAGTCTAATAAACATTAATAATAACCCAACACTTTCCATACAGCAGACTGGCACTGAGCGCTATAATTTACTTTATTATCAACAATTACACCCAAATTCCTTTTCCTTTGTAAACTCGCCCAATAGTGATTCACACAGGGTATAAATAGCCCAAATGTCTGACCTTACACAGTATATATAATCTACACAGTATATATAATCTACACACTATATATAATCTACACACTATATATAATCTATACACAATATATAATCTACACACTATATATAATCTACACACAATATATAATCTACACACTATATATAACCTATACACTATATATAATCTACACACTATATATAATCTACACAGTATATATAATCTACACACTATATATAATCTACACACTATATATAATCTATACACAATATATAATCTACACACTATATATAATCTACACAGTATATATAATCTACACACTATATATAATCTACACACTATATATAATCTACACAGTATATATAATCTACACACTATATATAATCTACACACATTATATATAATCTATACACTATATATAATCTACACACTATATATAATCTATACACTATATATAATCTACACACTATATATAATCTACACACTATATATAATCTACACACTATATATAATCTACACACTATATATAATCTATACACTATATATAATCTACACACTATATATAATCTACACACTATATATAATCTACACACTATATATAATCTACACAGTATATATATAATCTATACACTATATATAATCTACACACTATATATAATCTATACACTATATATAATCTACACACTATATATATAATCTATACACTATATATAATCTACACACTATATATAATCTACACACTATATATAATCTACACACTATATATAATCTACACAGTATATATAATCTATACACAATATATAATCTACACAGTATATATAATCTACACACTATATATAATCTACACACTATATATAATCTATACACTATATATAATCTACACACTATATATAATCCACACTATATATAATCTACACAGTATATATAATCTATACACAATATATTGCCTAAACACTATATATAATCTACACACTATATATAATCTACACAGTATATATAATATACACAGTATATATAATCTACACACTATATATATAATCTATACACTATATATCATCTATACACTATATATATAATCTATACACTATATATAATCTATACACTATATATAATCTATACACTATATATAATCTACACACTATATATATAATCTATACACTATATATAATCTATACACTATATATAATCTATACACTATACATAATCTACACAGTATATATAATCTATACACTATATATAATCTACACACTATATATAATCTACACACTATATATAATCTATACACAATATATAATCTATACACTTTATATAATCCATACACTATATATAATCTACACATTATATATAATCTACACACTATATATAATCTATACACTATACATAATCTACATAGTATATATAATCTACACACTTTATATAATCTATACACTATATATAATCTATACACTATATATAATCTACACAGTATATATAATCTACACACTATATATAATCTATACACTATACATAATCTACACAGTATATATAATCTACACACTTTATATAATCTATACACTATATATAATCTATACACTATATATAATCTATACACTATATAATCTACGCACTGTATATAATCTATACACTATATATAATCTACACACTATATATAATCTACACACTATATATCATCTATGCGCTATATATAATCTACACACTATATATAATCTATACACTATATATATATAATCTATACACTATATATAATCTACATACTATATATATAATCTACACACTATATATAATCTACACACTATATATAATCTACACACTATATATAATCTACACAGTATATATATAATCTATACACTATATATAATCTATACACTATATATAATCTACATGCTATATATATAATCTACACACTATATATAATCTACACACTATATATATATAATCTATACACTATATATAATCTATACACTATATAATCTACGCACTATATATAATCTACACACTATGTATTATCTACACACTATATATAATCTACACACTATACTATATAATCTATACACTATATATAATCTATACACTATATATAATCTACACACTATATATAATCTACACACTATATATATATAATCTACACACTATATATAATCTATACACAATATATAATCTATACACAATATATAATCTACACACTATATATAATCTACACACTATATATAATCTACACACTATATATATAATCTACACACTATATATATATAATCTACACACTATATATAATCTATACACTATATATAATCTACGCACTATATATAATCTATACATTATATATATATAATCTACACACTATATATAATCTACACACTATATATAATCTATACACTATATATATAATCTACACACTATATATAATCTACGCACTATATATAATCTATACACTATATATAATCTACACACTATATATAATCTATACACTATATATATAATCTACACACTATATATAATCTATACACTATATATATATAATCTATACACTATATATAATCTAAATACTATATAATCTCCACACTATATATAATCTATACACTATATATAATCTCCACACTATATATATAATCTACATACTATATATATAATCTACACACTATATATAATCTACACACTATATATATAATCTATACACTATATATAATCTACACACTATATAATACCCACACTATATAAAATCTATACACTATATAATCTACACACTATATATAATCTATACACTATATATAATCTATACACTATATATAATCTACACACTATATATATAATCTATACACTATATATAATCTACACACTATATAATCCCCACACTATATAAAATCTATACACTATATAATCTACACACTATATATAATCTACACACTATATATAATCTATACACTATATATAATCTACACACTATATATAATCTACACACTATATATAATCTACACACTATATATAATCTACACACTATATATATAATCTACACGCTATATATATAATCTACACACTATATATAATCTATACACTATATATAATCTACACACTATATATAATCTACACACTATATATATATAATCTATACACTATATATAATCTACACACTATATAATCCCCACACTATATAAAATCTATACACTATATAATGTACGCACTATATATAATCTATACACTATATAATCTACGCACTATATATAATCTACACACTATATATAATCTACACACTATATATAATCTACACACTATATATAATCTATACACTATATATAATCTACACACTATATATAATCTACACACTATTTATATAATCTATACACTATATATAATCTACACAGTATATATAATCTACACACTATATATAATCTACACACTATATATAATCTATACACTATATATAATCTACACACTATATATATAATCTATACACTATATATAATCTACACACTATATATATAATCTATACACTATATATAATCTACACACTATATATATAATCTATACACTATATATAATCTACACACTATATATATAATCTATACACTATATAAACTATACACTATAAATATATAATCTACACACTATATATAATCTACACACTATATATATAATCTATACACTATATAAACTATACACTATATATAATCTACACACTATATATATAATCTATACACTATATAAACTATACACTATATAATCTACACACTATATATATAATCTATACACTATATATAATCTACACACTATATATAATCTACACACTATATATAATCTACACACTATATATAATCTACACAGTATATATAATCTATACACTATATATAATCTACACACTATATATAATCTATACACAATATATAATCTACACACTATATATAATCTACACACAATATATAATCTACACACTATATATAACCTATACACTATATATAATCTACACACTATATATAATCTACACAGTATATATAATCTACACACTATATATAATCTACACACTATATATAATCTATACAGTATATATAATCTATACACAATATATAATCTATACACTATATATAATCTACACACTATATATAATCTACACACTATATATAATCTATACACTATATATAATCTATACACTATATATAATCTACACACTATATATAATCTATACAATATATATAATCTACACACTATATATAATCTACACACTATATATAATCTACACAGTATATATAATCTATACACTATATATAATCTACACACTATATATAATCTACACACTTTATATAATCTACACACTATATATAATCTACACACTATATATAATCTACACACTTTATATAATCTACACACTATATATAATCTATACACTATATAATCTACACACTATATATAATCTACACACTATATATAATCTACACACTATATATAATCTACACACTTTATATAAACTATACACTATATATAATCTACACACTATATATATATTCTATACACTATATATAATCTACACACTATATATAATCTACACACTATATATATAATCTATACACTATATATAATCTACACACTATATATAATCTACACACTATATATAATCTATACACTATATATAATCTACACACTATATATAATCTACACACTTTATATAAACTATACACTATATATAATCTATACACTATATATAATCTACACACTATATATAATCTACACACTATATATAATCTATACACTATATATAATCTACACACTATATATATATTCTATACACTATATATAATCTACACACTATATATAATCTACACACTATATATATAATCTATACACTATATATAATCTACACACTATATATAATCTACACACTATATATAATCTATACACTATATATAATCTGCACACTATATATATAATCTATACACTATATATAATCTACACACTATATACAATCTACACACTATATATAATCTATACACTATATATAATCTACACACTATATATAATCTACACACTATATATATATAATCTATACACTATATAAACTATACACTATATATAATCTACACACTATATATATAATCCATACACTATATAAACTATACACTATATATATATATAATCTACACACTATATATATAATCTACACACTATATATAATCTACACACTATATATATAATCTACACACTATATATAATCTATACACTATATATAATCTACACACTATATATAATCTATACACTATATATAATCTACACACTATATATATATAATCTATACACTATATAAACTATACACTATATATAATCTACACACTATATATAATCTACACACTATATATAATCTACACACTATATATGATCTACACACTATATATATATAATCTACACACTATATATAATCTACACACTATATATAATCTACACACTATATATATGTAATCCATACACTATATAAACTATACACTATAAATATATAATCTACACACTATATGAGCGAATTTTTTGAAAAATTTGATTCGGACGATTCGCCGAATTTTCCCCAAAAATTTGTTTCATCCGAATTTATTTGCGGTAAATCGCTATACAAAACTGCTATATCTGGCCTAAAGAGAGCCTCAATGGGGATGTAGAACATTTTGCCTTGCTGTAAAACACATAGGGTGTGCTGGGTTAGTTAAATAATATTCAGAATAACATGCAGATTACCGGCATCGCTATTAGAATCACTGCCACAGAGCAGTACAATGACAGAGCCTGGAGGTGGCATCAGTATGAGGAGACCATATAGTGGCTGAATGACACAGCCTGGAGGTGGCATCAGTATGAGGAGACCATATAGTGACTGAATGACACAGCCTGGAGGTGGCATCAGTATGAGGAGACCATATAGTGACTGAATGACACAGCGTGGAGGTGTTGGCAGCATGAGGAGACCATATAGTGACTGAATGGCACAGCGTGGAGGTGTTGGCAGCATGAGGAGACCATATAGTGGCTGAATGATACAGCGTGGAGGTGTTGGCAGCATGAGGAGACCATATAGTGGCTGAATGACACAGCGTGGAGGTGTTGGCAGCATGCGGAGACCATATAGTGGCTGAATGACATAGCGTGGAGGTGTTGGCAGCATGAGGAGACCATATAGTGGCTGAATGACATAGCGTGGAGGTGTTGGCAGCATGAGGAGACCATATAGTGGCTGAATGACACAGCGTGGTGGTGTTGGCAGCATGAGGAGATCATATAGTGGCTGAATGACACAGCGTGGAGGTGTTGGCAGCATGAGGACACCATATAGTGGATGAATGACACAGCGTGGAGGTGTTGGCAGCATGAGGAGACCATATAGCGGCTGAATGACACAGCGTGGAGGTGTTGGCAGCATGAGGAGACCATATAGTGGCTGAATGATACAGCGTGGAGGTGTTGGCAGCATGAGGAGACCATATAGTGGCTGAATGACACAGCGTGGAGGTGTTGGCAGCATGAGGAGACCATATAGTGACTGAATGACACAGTGTGGAGGTGTTGGCGGCATGAGGACACCATATAGTGGCTGAATGACACAGCATGGAGGTGTTGGCAGCATGAGGAGACCATATAGTGGCTGAATGACACAGCGTGGACATGTTGGCAGCATGAGGAGACCATATAGTTGCTGAATGACACAGCGTGGAGGTGTTGGCAGCATGAGGAGACCATATAGTGGCTGAATGACACAGCCTGGAGGTGTTGGCAGCATGAGGAGACCATATAGTGGCTGAATTACACAGCCTGGAGGTGTTGGCAGCATGAGGAGACCATATAGTGACTGAATGACACAGTGTGGAGGTGTTGGCAGCATGAGGAGACCATATAGTGGCTGAATGACACAGCATGGAGGTGTTGGCAGCATGAGGAGACCATATAGTGGCTGAATGACACAGCGTGGACATGTTGGCAGCATGAGGAGACCATATAGTTGCTGAATGACACAGCGTGGAGGTGTTGGCAGCATGAGGAGACCATATAGTGGCTGAATGACACAGCCTGGAGGTGTTGGCAGCATGAGGAGACCATATAGTGGCTGAATTACACAGCCTGGAGGTGTTGGCAGCATGAGGAGACCATATAGTGACTGAATGACACAGTGTGGAGGTGTTGGCAGCATGAGGAGACCATATAGTGGCTGAATGACACAGCATGGAGGTGTTGGCAGCATGAGGAGACCATATAGTGGCTGAATGACACAGTGTGGAGGTGTTGGCAGCATGAAGAGACCATAAAGTGGCTGAATGACACAACACGGAGGTGTTGGCAGCATGAGGAGACCATATAGTGGCTGAATGACACAGCGTGGAGGTGTTGGCAGCATGAGGAGACCATATAGTGACTGAATGACACAGTGTGGAGGTGTTGGCAGCATGAAGAGACCATATAGTGGCTGAATGACACAACACGGAGGTGTTGGCAGCATGAGGAGACCATATAGTGGCTGAATGACACAGCGTGGAGGTGTTGGCAGCATGAGGAGACCATATAGTGGCTGAATGACACAACATGGAGGTGTTGGCAGCATGAGGAGACCAGATAGTGACTGAATGAGACAGTGTGGAGGTGTTGGCAGCATGAGGAGACGTCACGACTCCGCCCACGTGTGACATCGCCCCCCGCTATGCAAGTCTATGGGAGGGGGCATGACGGCCGACCACGGGGCCGGAGTATTGTGACGTCACGACTCCGCCCCTGTGTGACATTGCCCCCCGCTATGCAAGTCTATGGGAGGGGGCATAATGGCCGACCACGGGGCCAGAATATCGTGACGTCACGACTCCGCCCATGTGTGACATCACCCCGCTATGCAAGTCTATGGGAGGGGGCATGACGGGCAACCACGAGGCCAGAGTATCTAGACGTCACGACTCCGCCCATGTGTGACATCACCCACCGCCCCCGCTATGCAAGTCTATGGGAGGGGGCATGACGACCGACCACGGGGCCGGAGTATCGTGATGTCACGACTCCGCCCCCGTGTGACGTCGCCCCCCGCTATGCAAGTCTATGGGAGGGGGCATGACGGCCGACCACGGGGCCAGAGTATTGTGACGTTACGACTCCGCCCCCGTGTGACGTCGCCCCCCGCTATGCAAGTCTATGGGAGGGGGCATGATGGCCGACCACGGGGCCAGAGTATCGTGACGTCACGACTCTGCCCATGTGTGACATCACCCCCCGCCCCCGCTATGCAAGTCTATGGGAGGGGGCATGACGGCCGACCACGGGGCCGGAGTATTGTGACGTCACGACTCCGCCCCTGTGTGACATTGCCCCCCGCTATGCAAGTCTATGGGAGGGGGCATAATGGCCGACCACGGGGCCAGAATATCGTGACGTCACGACTCCGCCCATGTGTGACATCACCCCGCTATGCAAGTCTATGGGAGGGGGCATGACGGGCAACCACGAGGCCAGAGTATCTAGACGTCACGACTCCGCCCATGTGTGACATCACCCACCGCCCCCGCTATGCAAGTCTATGGGAGGGGGCATGACGACCGACCACGGGGCCGGAGTATCGTGATGTCACGACTCCGCCCCCGTGTGACGTCGCCCCCCGCTATGCAAGTCTATGGGAGGGGGCATGACGGCCGACCACGGGGCCAGAGTATTGTGACGTTACGACTCCGCCCCCGTGTGACGTCGCCCCCCGCTATGCAAGTCTATGGGAGGGGGCATGATGGCCGACCACGGGGCCAGAGTATCGTGACGTCACGACTCTGCCCATGTGTGACATCACCCCCCGCCCCCGCTATGCAAGTCTATGGGAGGGGGCATGACGGCCGACCACGGGGCCGGAGTATCGTGATGTCACGACTCCGCCCCCGTGTGACGTCGCCCCCCGCTATGCAAGTCTATGGGAGGGGGCATGACGGCCGACCACGGGGCCGGAGTATTGTGACGTTACGACTCCGCCCCCGTGTGACGTCGCCCCCCGCTATGCAAGTCTATGGGAGGGGTCGTGACAGCCGTCACGCCCCCTTCCATAGACTTGCATAGCGGGGGCAGAGTCGTGACGTCACGATACTCCGACCCCGTGGTCAGCACCCGGCAGTTTGAGCGTGCAGCTCAAAGAGGTGGGTGCCGAATGCAAGATTGCGGGGGACCCCCGCCCCTTTGGATTGGGGTTAAGATATCTTAGGGCCGGAGTAGCCCTTTAAGTTCAACCGGTCAAAGTCCTTCTCTGTATCAGTTGATAATAGCATTAGAGGTATTTTCCTTGACCGCGCGAACTGGATCAGAATAATGGTGCGAAGAGTATTGTCTCCCGCTTCGTTCCCTGCCAGGACGCCCAATCTGATGTATTATCCTGCTCAATACTCTAGAAAACCTTCTAGCCAATAATATCTTGGAGAATAATTTAACCAGTTGATATATATAAAAAAAAGTTTTTTCCTGGAATACCCCTTTAAGGCGAGAGAGACTTAATGGTCAGGAAAAGAAATGAGAGGAAAAAAATAAATAAAAGAAAACCCCACCCCCTCTGCGGAATATACGCTTCCTGCAATCAGCAGGTTAAAAAAATAAATAAATAAAAATAAAGGGAAAAAAAGGTAAATATAGTAAAAGGATAAAGAATTACGTAGGGTTGTGGGGAACCATGTATAAGCTGGTCATTGGGCTCCCAGTACTATTCACTATAGTAATATCTTATCCTCTTCACCTTTAAAGGGGAACTCCGCTGCTCAGCGTTTGGAACAAACTGTTCTGAACCCTGGAGCTGACGCCGACCCCACATGACGTCACGCCCCGCCCCCTCAATGCAAGTCTATGGGAGGGGGCGTGACGGCTGTCACGCCCCCTCCCATAGACTTGCATTGAGGGGCGGGGGCGTGACATCATGAAGGGGCGGGGCTATGACGTCACGAGCTCCCAGCGCCGGTGCAGTGCCGTAGATTGTAATTTGCCATAGAATGTAACTTTTTTCGGCTTGAGCGCTCCGCCTCCATTACATTCTATAGGCTGACACTCTCACACCAGCCCCCAACCATTGGTTACTGCGGGGGCTGGGGGGGGGGGTGTGAGTGTCATGTGACATATTTAATCATCACGCATCGCAGCTCACGGCAGTCTCACTTGGGCTATCACTGGGAGAGGATCTCTCCCTGTGATAGACGAAGCTGTACGGAGCTCTCATGGCCTCTGTGGCCCCCGCCAGCGCGCTCGATCGCCATCGCTATTAGGATCCCTATGCCCGATAGCACTGACAACCACTTGCCTCCCCGCCCGCAGATCTACTCCCCGTCCCCTGTTAACTCTCAGGGAACGGGGAACAGAAAATAGAGCAGCGGGCGCAGCTAAAGTAGTACTGCGCATGTGCAGCACTATGCAAATAGCGTAGGTAGGTAGATTAGTGTAGGTTGTCATTTAGCATAGTTTAGGACAACAACTCCCAGCATGCCCAGACAGCTAAAGGCTGCCAGGGCATGCTGGGAGTTGTAGTTTATCTTAGATTAGACAGCGAAGGGACTACAACTCCCAGCATGCCCAGATAGCTAAAGGCTGCCCAGGCATGCTGGGAGTTTTACACAGGTATAAAGTAGTTAGCATCGTTAGCGTAGCGTTAGCTCAATTTTAGCGTAGTTTTAGTTTAGTGTTAGCGCAGTTTTACAGTTTTTAGCATAGCATAGTGTTAGCGCAGTTTTAGCGTATTTAGTGTAGCTTAGTGTTAGCGCAGTTTTAGCGTATTTAGTGTAGTGTAGTGTTAGTGCAGTTTTAATGTATTTAGTGTAGCTTAGTGTTAGCGCAGTTTTAGTGTATTTAGTGTAGCTTAGTGTTAGCGCAGTTTTAATGTATTTAGTGTAGTGTAGTGTTAGCGCAGTTTTAATGTATTTAGTGTAGTGTTAGTGCAGTTTTAGTGTATTAAGTGTAGTGTAGTGTTAGCGCAGTTTTGGCGTATTTAGTGTAGCTTAGTGTTAGCGCAGTTTTAGTGTATTTAGTGTAGCTTAGTGTTAGACCAGTTTTAGCGTATTTAGTGTAGTGTAGTGTTAGCGCAGTTTTGGCGTATTTAGTGTAGCTTAGTGTTAGCGCAGTTTTAGCGTATTTAGTGTAGCTTAGTGTTAGCGCAGTTTTAGTGTATTTAGTGTAGCTTAGTGTTAGACCAGTTTTAGCGTATTTAGTGTAGTGTAGTGTTAGCACAGTTTTAATGTATTTAGTGTAGTGTAGTGTTAGTGCAGTTTTAGTGTATTTAGTGTAGTGTAGTGTTAGCGCAGTTTTAGCGTATTTAGTGTAGCTTAGTGTTAGCGCAGTTTTAGTGTATTTAGTGTAGCTTAGTGTTAGCACAGTTTTAATGTATTTAGTGTAGTGTAGTGTTAGCGCAGTTTTAATGTATTTAGTGTAGTGTAGTGTTAGTGCAGTTTTAGTGTATTTAGTGTAGTGTAGTGTTAGCGCAGTTTTAGTGTATTTAGTGTAGCTTAGTGTTAGCGCAGTTTTAGTGTATTTAGTGTAGCGTAGTGTTAGCGCAGTTTTAGCGTATTTAGTGTAGTGTAGTGTTAGCGCAGTTTTAGTGTATTTAGTGTAGCTTAGTGTTAGCGCAGTTTTAGTGTATTTAGTGTAGCTTAGTGTTAGCGCAGTTTTAGCGTATTTAGTGTAGTGTAGTGTTAGCGCAGTTTTAATGTATTTAGTGTAGTGTTAGCGCAGTTTTAGTGTATTTAGTGTAGTGTAGTGTTAGTGCAGTTTTAGTGTAGTTAGTGTAGCTTAGTGTTAGCGCAGTTTTAGCGTATTTAGTGTAGTGTAGTGTTAGCGCAGTTTTAATGTATTTAGTGTAGTGTTAGCGCAGTTTTAGTGTATTTAGTGTACTGTAGTGTTAGCGCAGTTTTAGTGTATTTAGCGTAGTGTAGTGTTAGCGCAGTTTTAGTGTATTTAGTGTAGTGTAGTGTTAGCGCAGTTTTAGTGTATTTAGCATAGTGTTAGCGCAGTTTTAGTGTATTTAGTGTAGTGTAGTGTTAGCGCAGTTTTAGTGTATTTAGTGTAGTGTAGTGTTAGCGCAGTTTTAGCGTATTTAGCGTAGTGTAGTGTTAGCGCAGTTTTAGTGTATTTAGTGTAGTGTAGTGTTAGCGCAGTTTTAGTGTATTTAGCGTAGCGTAGTGTTAGCGCAGTTTTAGTGTATTTAGCGTAGTGTAGTGTTAGCGCAGTTTTAGTGTATTTAGCATAGCGTAGTGTTAGCGCAGTTTTAGTGTATTTAGCATAGCGTAGTGTTAGCGCAGTTTTAGTGTATTTAGTGTAGTGTAGTGTTAGCGCAGTTTTAGTGTATTTAGCATAGCGTAGTGTTAGCGCAGTTTTAGTGTATTTAGCATAGCGTAGTGTTAGCGCAGTTTTAGTGTATTTAGCATAGCGTAGTGTTAGCGCAGTTTTAGTGTATTTAGTGTAGTGTAGTGTTAGCGCAGTTTTAGTGTATTTAGCATAGCGTAGTGTTAGCGCAGTTTTAGTGTATTTAGCATAGCGTAGTGTTAGCGTAGTTTTAGTGTATTTAGTGTAGTGTAGTGTTAGCGCAGTTTTAGTGTGTTTAGCATAGCGTAGTGTTAGCGCAGTTTTAGTGTATTTAGCATAGCGTAGTGTTAGCGCAGTTTTAGTGTATTTAGCATAGCGTAGTGTTAGCGCAGTTTTAGTGTATTTAGTGTAGCTTAGTGTTAGCGCAGTTTTAGCGTATTTAGTGTAGCTTAGTGTTAGCACAGTTTTAATGTATTTAGTGTAGTGTAGTGTTAGCGCAGTTTTAATGTATTTAGTGTAGTGTAGTGTTAGTGCAGTTTTAGTGTATTTAGTGTAGTGTAGTGTTAGCGCAGTTTTAGTGTATTTAGTGTAGCTTAGTGTTAGCGCAGTTTTAGTGTATTTAGTGTAGCGTAGTGTTAGCGCAGTTTTAGCGTATTTAGTGTAGTGTAGTGTTAGCGCAGTTTTAGTGTATTTAGTGTAGCTTAGTGTTAGCGCAGTTTTAGTGTATTTAGTGTAGCTTAGTGTTAGCGCAGTTTTAGCGTATTTAGTGTAGTGTAGTGTTAGCGCAGTTTTAATGTATTTAGTGTAGTGTTAGCGCAGTTTTAGTGTATTTAGTGTAGTGTAGTGTTAGTGCAGTTTTAGTGTAGTTAGTGTAGCTTAGTGTTAGCGCAGTTTTAGTGTATTTAGTGTACTGTAGTGTTAGCGCAGTTTTAGTGTATTTAGCGTAGTGTAGTGTTAGCGCAGTTTTAGTGTATTTAGTGTAGTGTAGTGTTAGCGCAGTTTTAGTGTATTTAGCATAGTGTTAGCGCAGTTTTAGTGTATTTAGTGTAGTGTAGTGTTAGCGCAGTTTTAGTGTATTTAGTGTAGTGTAGTGTTAGCGCAGTTTTAGCGTATTTAGCGTAGTGTAGTGTTAGCGCAGTTTTAGTGTATTTAGTGTAGTGTAGTGTTAGCGCAGTTTTAGTGTATTTAACGTAGCGTAGTGTTAGCGCAGTTTTAGTGTATTTAGTGTAGTGTAGTGTTAGCGCAGTTTTAGTGTATTTAACGTAGCGTAGTGTTAGCGCAGTTTTAGTGTATTTAGCGTAGTGTAGCGTTAGCGCAGTTTTAGTGTATTTAGCATAGCGTAGTGTTAGCGCAGTTTTAGTGTATTTAGCATAGCGTAGTGTTAGCGCAGTTTTAGTGTATTTAGTGTAGTGTAGTGTTAGCGCAGTTTTAGTGTATTTAGTGTATTTAGTGTTAGCGCAGTTTTAGTGTATTTAGCATAGCGTAGTGTTAGCGCAGTTTTAGTGTATTTAGCATAGCGTAGTGTTAGCGCAGTTTTAGTGTATTTAGCATAGCGTAGTGTTAGCGCAGTTTTAGTGTATTTAGTGTAGTGTAGTGTTAGCGCAGTTTTAGTGTATTTAGCATAGCGTAGTGTTAGCGCAGTTTTAGTGTATTTAGCATAGCGTAGTGTTAGCGCAGTTTTAGTGTATTTAGCATAGCGTAGTGTTAGCGCAGTTTTAGTGTATTTAGTGTAGCTTAGTGTTAGCGCAGTTTTAGCGTATTTAGTGTAGCTTAGTGTTAGCGCAGTTTTAGCGTATTTAGTGTAGTGTAGTGTTAGCGCAGTTTTAGTGTATTTAGTGTAGTGCAGTGTTAGCGCAGTTTTAATGTATTTAGTGTAGTGTAGTGTTAGCGCAGTTTTAGTGTATTTAGTGTAGTGCAGTGTTAGAGCAGTTTTAGTGTATTTAGTGTAGTGTAGTGTTAGTGCAGTTTTAGTGTAGTTAGTGTAGCTTAGTGTTAGCGCAGTTTTAGCGTATTTAGTGTAGTGTAGTGTTAGCGCAGTTTTAATGTATTTAGTGTAGTGTAGTGTTAGTGCAGTTTTAGTGTATTTAGTGTAGTGTAGTGTTAGCGCAGTTTTAATGTATTTAGTGTAGTGTAGTGTTAGTGCAGTTTTAGTGTATTTATTGTAGTGTAGTGTTAGCGCAGTTTTAGTGTATTTAGCGTAGTGAAGTGTTAGCGCAGTTTTAGCGTATTTAGTGTAGTGTAGTGTTAGCGCAGTTTTAATGTATTTAGTGTAGTGTAGTGTTAGTGCAGTTTTAGTGTAGTTAGTGTAGCTTAGTGTTAGCGCAGTTTTAGCGTATTTAGTGTAGTGTAGTGTTAGCGCAGTTTTAATGTATTTAGTGTAGTGTAGTGTTAGCGCAGTTTTAATGTATTTAGTGTAGTGTAGTGTTAGTGCAGTTTTAGTGTAGTTAGTGTAGCTTAGTGTTAGCGCAGTTTTAGCGTATTTAGTGTAGTGTAGTGTTAGCGCAGTTTTAGTGTATTTAGTGTAGTGTAGTGTTAGCGCAGTTTTAGTGTATTTAGCATAGCGTAGTGTTAGCGCAGTTTTAGTGTATTTAGTGTAGCTTAGTGTTAGCGCAGTTTTAGCGTATTTAGTGTAGTGTAGTGTTAGCGCAGTTTTAGTGTATTTAGTGTAGTGCAGTGTTAGCGCAGTTTTAATGTATTTAGTGTAGTGTAGTGTTAGCGCAGTTTTAGTGTATTTAGTGTAGTGCAGTGTTAGAGCAGTTTTAGTGTATTTAGTGTAGTGTAGTGTTAGTGCAGTTTTAGTGTAGTTAGTGTAGCTTAGTGTTAGCGCAGTTTTAGCGTATTTAGTGTAGTGTAGTGTTAGCGCAGTTTTAATGTATTTAGTGTAGTGTAGTGTTAGTGCAGTTTTAGTGTATTTAGTGTAGTGTAGTGTTAGCGCAGTTTTAGTGTATTTAGCGTAGTGTAGTGTTAGCGCAGTTTTAGTGTATTTAGTGTAGCTTAGTGTTAGCGCAGTTTTAGCGTATTTAGTGTAGTGTAGTGTTAGCGCAGTTTTAGTGTATTTAGCGTAGTGTAGTGTTAGCGCAGTTTTAGTGTATTTAGTGTAGTGTAGTGTTAGCGCAGTTTTAGTGTATTTAGCATAGTGTTAGCGCAGTTTTAGAGTATTTAGTGTAGTGTAGTGTTAGCGCAGTTTTAGTGTATTTAGCGTAGCGTAGTGTTAGCGCAGTTTTAGTGTATTTAGCGTAGTGTAGTGTTAGCGCAGTTTTAGTGTATTTAGCATAGCGTAGTGTTAGCGCAGTTTTAGTGTATTTAGCATAGCGTAGTGTTAGCGCAGTTTTAGTGTATTTAGTGTAGTGTAGTGTTAGCGCAGTTTTAGTGTATTTAGCATAGCGTAGTGTTAGCGCAGTTTTAGTGTATTTAGCATAGCGTAGTGTTAGCGCAGTTTTAGTGTATTTAGCATAGCGTAGTGTTAGCGCAGTTTTAGTGTATTTAGTGTAGTGTAGTGTTAGCGCAGTTTTAGTGTATTTAGCATAGCGTAGTGTTAGCGCAGTTTTAGTGTATTTAGCATAGCGTAGTGTTAGCGCAGTTTTAGTGTATTTAGCATAGCGTAGTGTTAGCGCAGTTTTAGTGTATTTAGTGTAGCTTAGTATTAGCGCAGTTTTAGCGTATTTAGTGTAGCTTAGTGTTAGCGCAGTTTTAGCGTATTTAGTGTAGTGTAGTGTTAGCGCAGTTTTAG
Source organism: Hyla sarda (assembly GCF_029499605.1). Classification (NCBI taxonomy): domain Eukaryota; kingdom Metazoa; phylum Chordata; class Amphibia; order Anura; family Hylidae; genus Hyla; species Hyla sarda. Next base: position 341,039 of record NW_026608382.1, read on the forward strand.
TGTATTTAGTGTAGTGCAGTGTTAGCGCAGTTTTAATGTATTTAGTGTAGTGTAGTGTTAGCGCAGTTTTAGTGTATTTAGTGTAGTGCAGTGTTAGAGCAGTTTTAGTGTGTTTAGTGTAGTGTAGTGTTAGTGCAGTTTTAGTGTAGTTAGTGTAGCTTAGTGTTAGCGCAGTTTTAGCGTATTTAGTGTAGTGTAGTGTTAGCGCAGTTTTAATGTATTTAGTGTAGTGTAGTGTTAGTGCAGTTTTAGTGTATTTAGTGTAGTGTAGTGTTAGCGCAGTTTTAGTGTATTTAGCGTAGTGAAGTGTTAGCGCAGTTTTAGTGTATTTAGTGTAGCTTAGTGTTAGCGCAGTTTTAGCGTATTTAGTGTAGTGTAGTGTTAGCGCAGTTTTAATGTATTTAGTGTAGTGTAGTGTTAGTGCAGTTTTAGTGTAGTTAGTGTAGCTTAGTGTTAGCGCAGTTTTAGCGTATTTAGTGTAGTGTAGTGTTAGCGCAGTTTTAATGTATTTAGTGTAGTGTAGTGTTAGCGCAGTTTAAATGTATTTAGTGTAGTGTAGTGTTAGCGCAGTTTTAGTGTATTTAGCGTAGCTTAGTGTTAGCGCAGTTTTAGCGTATTTAGTGTAGTGTAGTGTTAGCGCAGTTTTAGTGTATTTAGTGTAGTGTAGTGTTAGCGCAGTTTTAGTGTATTTAGCATAGCGTAGTGTTAGCGCAGTTTTAGTGTATTTAGCATAGCGTAGTGTTAGCGCAGTTTTAGTGTATTTAGCATAGCGTAGTGTTAGCGCAGTTTTAGTGTATTTAGTGTAGCTTAGTGTTAGCGCAGTTTTAGCGTATTTAGTGTAGTGTAGTGTTAGCGCAGTTTTAGTGTATTTAGTGTAGTGCAGTGTTAGCGCAGTTTTAATGTATTTAGTGTAGTGTTAGCGCAGTTTTAGTGTATTTAGTGTAGTGCAGTGTTAGAGCAGTTTTAGTGTATTTAGTGTAGTGTAGTGTTAGTGCAGTTTTAGTGTAGTTAGTGTAGCTTAGTGTTAGCGCAGTTTTAGCGTATTTAGTGTAGTGTAGTGTTAGCGCAGTTTTAATGTATTTAGTGTAGTGTAGTGTTAGTGCAGTTTTAGTGTATTTAGTGTAGTGTAGTGTTAGCGCAGTTTTAATGTATTTAGTGTAGTGTAGTGTTAGTGCAGTTTTAGTGTATTTAGTGTAGTGTAGTGTTAGCGCAGTTTTAGTGTATTTAGCGTAGTGTAGTGTTAGCGCAGTTTTAGTGTATTTAGTGTAGCTTAGTGTTAGCGCAGTTTTAGCGTATTTAGTGTAGTGTAGTGTTAGCGCAGTTTTAATGTATTTAGTGTAGTGTAGTGTTAGTGCAGTTTTAGTGTATTTAGCGTAGTGTAGTGTTAGCGCAGTTTTAGTGTATTTAGAATAGCGTAGTGTTAGCGCAGTTTTAGTGTATTTAGCATAGCGTAGTGTTAGCGCAGTTTTAGTGTATTTAGTGTAGCTTAGTGTTAGCGCAGTTTTAGCGTATTTAGTGTAGCTTAGTGTTAGCGCAGTTTTAGCGTATTTAGTGTAGTGTAGTGTTAGCGCAGTTTTAGTGTATTTAGTGTAGTGCAGTGTTAGCGCAGTTTTAATGTATTTAGTGTAGTGTAGTGTTAGCGCAGTTTTAGTGTATTTAGTGTAGTGCAGTGTTAGAGCAGTTTTAGTGTGTTTAGTGTAGTGTAGTGTTAGTGCAGTTTTAGTGTAGTTAGTGTAGCTTAGTGTTAGCGCAGTTTTAGCGTATTTAGTGTAGTGTAGTGTTAGCGCAGTTTTAATGTATTTAGTGTAGTGTAGTGTTAGTGCAGTTTTAGTGTATTTAGTGTAGTGTAGTGTTAGCGCAGTTTTAGTGTATTTAGCGTAGTGAAGTGTTAGCGCAGTTTTAGTGTATTTAGTGTAGCTTAGTGTTAGCGCAGTTTTAGCGTATTTAGTGTAGTGTAGTGTTAGCGCAGTTTTAATGTATTTAGTGTAGTGTAGTGTTAGTGCAGTTTTAGTGTAGTTAGTGTAGCTTAGTGTTAGCGCAGTTTTAGCGTATTTAGTGTAGTGTAGTGTTAGCGCAGTTTTAATGTATTTAGTGTAGTGTAGTGTTAGCGCAGTTTAAATGTATTTAGTGTAGTGTAGTGTTAGCGCAGTTTTAGTGTATTTAGCGTAGCTTAGTGTTAGCGCAGTTTTAGCGTATTTAGTGTAGTGTAGTGTTAGCGCAGTTTTAGTGTATTTAGTGTAGTGTAGTGTTAGCGCAGTTTTAGTGTATTTAGCATAGCGTAGTGTTAGCGCAGTTTTAGTGTATTTAGCATAGCGTAGTGTTAGCGCAGTTTTAGTGTATTTAGCATAGCGTAGTGTTAGCGCAGTTTTAGTGTATTTAGTGTAGCTTAGTGTTAGCGCAGTTTTAGCGTATTTAGTGTAGTGTAGTGTTAGCGCAGTTTTAGTGTATTTAGTGTAGTGCAGTGTTAGCGCAGTTTTAATGTATTTAGTGTAGTGTTAGCGCAGTTTTAGTGTATTTAGTGTAGTGCAGTGTTAGAGCAGTTTTAGTGTATTAAGTGTAGTGTAGTGTTAGTGCAGTTTTAGTGTAGTTAGTGTAGCTTAGTGTTAGCGCAGTTTTAGCATATTTAGTGTAGTGTAGTGTTAGCGCAGTTTTAATGTATTTACTGTAGTGTAGTGTTAGTGCAGTTTTAGTGTATTTAGTGTAGTGTAGTGTTAGCGCAGTTTTAATGTATTTAGTGTAGTGTAGTGTTAGTGCGGTTTTAGTGTATTTAGTGTAGTGTAGTGTTAGCGCAGTTTTAGTGTATTTAGCGTAGTGTAGTGTTAGCGCAGTTTTAGTGTATTTAGTGTAGCTTAGTGTTAGCGCAGTTTTAGCGTATTTAGTGTAGTGTAGTGTTAGCGCAGTTTTAATGTATTTAGTGTAGTGTAGTGTTAGTGCAGTTTTAGTGTATTTAGCGTAGTGTAGTGTTAGCGCAGTTTTAGCGTATTTAGTGTAGCTTAGTGTTAGCGCAGTTTTAGTGTATTTAGTGTAGCTTAGTGTTAGCACAGTTTTAGCGTATTTAGTGTAGTGTAGTGTTAGCGCAGTTTTAGTGTATTTAGTGTAGTGCAGTGTTAGCGCAGTTTTAATGTATTTAGTGTAGTGTAGTGTTAGCGCAGTTTTAGTGTATTTAGTGTAGTGCAGTGTTAGAGCAGTTTTAGTGTATTTAGTGTAGTGTAGTGTTAGCGCAGTTTTAGTGTATTTAGTGTAGTGCAGTGTTAGCGCAGTTTTAATGTATTTAGTGTAGTGTAGTGTTAGCGCAGTTTTAGTGTATTTAGTGTAGTGCAGTGTTAGAGCAGTTTTAGCATATTTAGTGTAGTGTAGTGTTAGCGCAGTTTTAATGTATTTAGTGTAGTGTAGTGTTAGTGCAGTTTTAGTGTATTTAGTGTAGTGTAGTGTTAGCGCAGTTTTAATGTATTTAGTGTAGTGTAGTGTTAGTGCAGTTTTAGTGTATTTAGTGTAGTGTAGTGTTAGCGCAGTTTTAGTGTATTTAGCGTAGTGTAGTGTTAGCGCAGTTTTAGTGTATTTAGTGTAGCTTAGTGTTAGCGCAGTTTTAGCGTATTTAGTGTAGTGTAGTGTTAGCGCAGTTTTAATGTATTTAGTGTAGTGTAGTGTTAGTGCAGTTTTAGTGTAGTTAGTGTAGCTTAGTGTTAGCGCAGTTTTAGCGTATTTAGTGTAGTGTAGTGTTAGCGCAGTTTTAATGTATTTAGTGTAGTGTAGTGTTAGTGCAGTTTTAGTGTATTTAGCGTAGTGTAGTGTTAGCGCAGTTTTAGCGTATTTAGTGTAGCTTAGTGTTAGCGCAGTTTTAGTGTATTTAGTGTAGCTTAGTGTTAGCACAGTTTTAATGTATTTAGTGTAGTGTAGTGTTAGTGCAGTTTTAGCGTATTTAGTGTAGTGTAGTGTTAGCGCAGTTTTAATGTATTTAGTGTAGTGTAGTGTTAGTGCAGTTTTAGTGTATTTAGTGTAGTGTAGTGTTAGCGCAGTTTTAGTGTATTTAGTGTAGCGTAGTGTTAGCGCAGTTTTAGCGTATTTAGTGTAGTGTAGTGTTAGCGCAGTTTTAGTGTATTTAGTGTAGCTTAGCGTTAGCGCAGTTTTAGCGTATTTAGTGTAGCTTAGTGTTAGCGCAGTTTTAGTGTATTTAGTGTAGCTTAGTGTTAGCACAGTTTTAATGTATTTAGTGTAGTGTAGTGTTAGTGCAGTTTTAGCGTATTTAGTGTAGTGTAGTGTTAGCGCAGTTTTAATGTATTTAGTGTAGTGTAGTGTTAGTGCAGTTTTAGTGTATTTAGTGTAGTGTAGTGTTAGCGCAGTTTTAGTGTATTTAGTGTAGCGTAGTGTTAGCGCAGTTTTAGCGTATTTAGTGTAGTGTAGTGTTAGCGCAGTTTTAGTGTATTTAGTGTAGCTTAGTGTTAGCGCAGTTTTAGTGTATTTAGTGTAGTGTAGTGTTAGCGCAGTTTTAGTGTATTTAGTGTAGTGTAGTGTTAGCGCAGTTTTAGTGTATTTAGCATAGTGTTAGCGCAGTTTTAGTGTATTTAGTGTAGTGTAGTGTTAGCGCAGTTTTAGTGTATTTAGTGTAGTGTAGTGTTAGCGCAGTTTTAGTGTATTTAGCGTAGTGTAGTGTTAGCGCAGTTTTAGTGTATTTAGCATAGCGTAGTGTTAGCGCAGTTTTAGTGTATTTAGCATAGCGTAGTTTTAGCGCAGTTTTAGTGTATTTAGTGTAGTGTAGTGTTAGCGCAGTTTTAGTGTATTTAGCATAGCGTAGTGTTAGCGCAGTTTTAGTGTATTTAGCATAGCGTAGTGTTAGCGCAGTTTTAGTGTATTTAGCATAGCGTAGTGTTAGCGCAGTTTTAGTGTATTTAGTGTAGCTTAGTGTTAGCGCAGTTTTAGTGTATTTAGTGTAGCTTAGTGTTAGCGCAGTTTTAGCGTATTTAGTGTAGTGTAGTGTTAGCGCAGTTTTAGTGTATTTAGTGTAGTGCAGTGTTAGCACAGTTTTAATGTATTTAGTGTAGTGTATTGTTAGCGCAGTTTTAGTGTATTTAGTGTAGTGCAGTGTTAGAGCAGTTTTAGTGTATTTAGTGTAGTGTAGTGTTAGTGCAGTTTTAGTGTAGTTAGTGTAGCTTAGTGTTAGCGCAGTTTTAGCGTATTTAGTGTAGTGTAGTGTTAGCGCAGTTTTAATGTATTTAGTGTAGTGTTAGTGCAGTTTTAGTGTATTTAGTGTAGTGTAGTGTTAGTGCAGTTTTAGTGTATTTAGTGTAGTGTAGTGTTAGCGCAGTTTTAGTGTATTTAGCGTAGTGTAGTGTTAGCGCAGTTTTAGTGTATTTAGTGTAGCTTAGTGTTAGCGCAGTTTTAGCGTATTTAGTGTAGTGTAGTGTTAGCGCAGTTTTAATGTATTTAGTGTAGTGTAGTGTTAGTGCAGTTTTAGTGTAGTTAGTGTAGCTTAGTGTTAGCGCAGTTTTAGCGTATTTAGTGTAGTGTAGTGTTAGCGCAGTTTTAATGTATTTAGTGTAGTGTAGTGTTAGCGCAGTTTTAGTGTAGTTAGTGTAGCTTAGTGTTAGCGCAGTTTTAGCGTATTTAGTGTAGTGTAGTGTTAGCGCAGTTTTAATGTATTTAGTGTAGTGTAGTGTTAGCGCAGTTTTAATGTATTTAGTGTAGTGTAGTGTTAGTGCAGTTTTAGTGTATTTAGCATAGCGTAGTGTTAGCGCAGTTTTAGTGTATTTAGTGTAGTGTAGTGTTAGCGCAGTTTTAGTGTATTTAGCATAGCGTAGTGTTAGCGCAGTTTTAGTGTATTTAGAATAGCGTAGTGTTAGCGCAGTTTTAGTGTATTTAGCATAGCGTAGTGTTAGCGCAGTTTTAGTGTATTTAGTGTAGCTTAGTGTTAGCGCAGTTTTAGCGTATTTAGTGTAGCTTAGTGTTAGCGCAGTTTTAGCGTATTTAGTGTAGTGTAGTGTTAGCGCAGTTTTAGTGTATTTAGTGTAGTGCAGTGTTAGCGCAGTTTTAATGTATTTAGTGTAGTGTAGTGTTAGCGCAGTTTTAGTGTATTTAGTGTAGTGCAGTGTTAGAGCAGTTTTAGTGTATTTAGTGTAGTGTAGTGTTAGTGCAGTTTTAGTGTAGTTAGTGTAGCTTAGTGTTAGCGCAGTTTTAGCGTATTTAGTGTAGTGTAGTGTTAGCGCAGTTTTAATGTATTTAGTGTAGTGTAGTGTTAGTGCAGTTTTAGTGTATTTAGTGTAGTGTAGTGTTAGCGCAGTTTTAGTGTATTTAGCGTAGTGTAGTGTTAGCGCAGTTTTAGTGTATTTAGTGTAGCTTAGTGTTAGCGCAGTTTTAGCGTATTTAGTGTAGTGTAGTGTTAGCGCAGTTTTAATGTATTTAGTGTAGTGTAGTGTTAGTGCAGTTTTAGTGTAGTTAGTGTAGCTTAGTGTTAGCGCAGTTTTAGCGTATTTAGTGTAGTGTAGTGTTAGCGCAGTTTTAATGTATTTAGTGTAGTGTAGTGTTAGTGCAGTTTTAGTGTATTTAGCGTAGTGTAGTGTTAGCGCAGTTTTAGCGTATTTAGTGTAGCTTAGTGTTAGCGCAGTTTTAGTGTATTTAGTGTAGCTTAGTGTTAGACCAGTTTTAGCGTATTTAGTGTAGTGTAGTGTTAGCGCAGTTTTAGTGTATTTAGTGTAGTGCAGTGTTAGCGCAGTTTTAATGTATTTAGTGTAGTGTAGTGTTAGCCTAGTTTTAGTGTATTTAGTGTAGTGCAGTGTTAGAGCAGTTTTAGCGTATTTAGTGTAGTGTAGTGTTAGCGCAGTTTTAATGTATTTAGTGTAGTGTAGTGTTAGTGCAGTTTTTGTGTATTTAGTGTAGTGTAGTGTTAGCGCAGTTTTAATGTATTTAGTGTAGTGTAGTGTTAGTGCAGTTTTAGTGTATTTATTGTAGTGTAGTGTTAGCGCAGTTTTAGTGTATTTAGCGTAGTGTAGTGTTAGCGCAGTTTTAGTGTATTTAGTGTAGCTTAGTGTTAGCGCAGTTTTAGCGTATTTAGTGTAGTGTAGTGTTAGCGCAGTTTTAATGTATTTAGTGTAGTGTAGTGTTAGTGCAGTTTTAGTGTATTTAGCGTAGTGTAGTGTTAGCGCAGTTTTAGCGTATTTAGTGTAGCTTAGTGTTAGCGCAGTTTTAGTGTATTTAGTGTAGCTTAGTGTTAGCACAGTTTTAATGTATTTAGTGTAGTGTAGTGTTAGTGCAGTTTTAGTGTATTTAGTGTAGTGTAGTGTTAGCGCAGTTTTAGCGTATTTAGTGTAGCTTAGTGTTAGCGCAGTTTTAGTGTATTTAGTGTAGCTTAGTGTTAGCACAGTTTTAATGTATTTAGTGTAGTGTAGTGTTAGTGCAGTTTTAGTGTATTTAGTGTAGTGTAGTGTTAGCGCAGTTTTAGCGTATTTAGTGTAGTGTAGTGTTAGCGCAGTTTTAATGTATTTAGTGTAGTGTAGTGTTAGTGCAGTTTTAGTGTATTTAGTGTAGTGTAGTGTTAGCGCAGTTTTAGTGTATTTAGTGTAGCTTAGTGTTAGCGCAGTTTTAGTGTATTTAGTGTAGCGTAGTGTTAGCGCAGTTTTAGCGTATTTAGTGTAGTGTAGTGTTAGCGCAGTTTTAGTGTATTTAGTGTAGCTTAGTGTTAGCGCAGTTTTAGTGTATTTAGTGTAGCTTAGTGTTAGCGCAGTTTTAGCGTATTTAGTGTAGTGTAGTGTTAGCGCAGTTTTAATGTATTTAGTGTAGTGTAGTGTTAGCGCAGTTTTAGTGTATTTAGTGTAGTGTAGTGTTAGTGCAGTTTTAGTGTAGTTAGTGTAGCTTAGTGTTAGCGCAGTTTTAGTGTATTTAGTGTAGTGTAGTGTTAGCGCAGTTTTAGTGTATTTAGTGTAGTGTAGTGTTAGCGCAGTTTTAGTGTATTTAGCATAGTGTTAGCGCAGTTTTAGTGTATTTAGTGTAGTGTAGTGTTAGCGCAGTTTTAGTGTATTTAGTGTAGTGTAGTGTTAGCGCAGTTTTAGTGTATTTAGCGTAGTGTAGTGTTAGCGCAGTTTTAGTGTATTTAGCATAGTGTTAGCGCAGTTTTAGTGTATTTAGTGTAGTGTAGTGTTAGCGCAGTTTTAGTGTATTTAGTGTAGTGTAGTGTTAGCGCAGTTTTAGTGTATTTAGCGTAGTGTAGTGTTAGCGCAGTTTTAGTGTATTTAGTGTAGTGTAGTGTTAGCGCAGTTTTAGTGTATTTAGCGTAGCGTAGTGTTAGCGCAGTTTTAGTGTATTTAGCGTAGTGTAGTGTTAGCGCAGTTTTAGTGTATTTAGCATAGCGTAGTGTTAGCGCAGTTTTAGTGTATTTAGCATAGCGTAGTTTTAGCGCAGTTTTAGTGTATTTAGTGTAGTGTAGTGTTAGCGCAGTTTTAGTGTATTTAGCATAGCGTAGTGTTAGCGCAGTTTTAGTGTATTTAGCATAGCGTAGTGTTAGCGCAGTTTTAGTGTATTTAGCATAGCGTAGTGTTAGCGCAGTTTTAGTGTATTTAGTGTAGCTTAGTGTTAGCGCAGTTTTAGCGTATTTAGTGTAGCTTAGTGTTAGCGCAGTTTTAGCGTATTTAGTGTAGTGTAGTGTTAGCGCAGTTTTAGTGTATTTAGTGTAGTGTAGTGTTAGCGCAGTTTTAATGTATTTAGTGTAGTGTAGTGTTAGCGCAGTTTTAGTGTATTTAGTGTAGTGCAGTGTTAGAGCAGTTTTAGTGTATTAAGTGTAGTGTAGTGTTAGTGCAGTTTTAGTGTAGTTAGTGTAGCTTAGTGTTAGCGCAGTTTTAGCGTATTTAGTGTAGTGTAGTGTTAGCGCAGTTTTAATGTATTTAGTGTAGTGTAGTGTTAGTGCAGTTTTAGTGTATTTAGTGTAGTGTAGTGTTAGTGCAGTTTTAGTGTATTTAGTGTAGTGTAGTGTTAGCGCAGTTTTAGTGTATTTAGCGTAGTGTAGTGTTAGCGCAGTTTTAGTGTATTTAGTGTAGCTTAGTGTTAGCGCAGTTTTAGCGTATTTAGTGTAGTGTAGTGTTAGCGCAGTTTTAATGTATTTAGTGTAGTGTAGTGTTAGTGCAGTTTTAGTGTAGTTAGTGTAGCTTAGTGTTAGCGCAGTTTTAGCGTATTTAGTGTAGTGTAGTGTTAGCGCAATTTTAATGTATTTAGTGTAGTGTAGTGTTAGCGCAGTTTTAATGTATTTAGTGTAGTGTAGTGTTAGTGCAGTTTTAGTGTATTTAGCATAGCGTAGTGTTAGCGCAGTTTTAGTGTATTTAGTGTAGTGTAGTGTTAGCGCAGTTTTAGTGTATTTAGCATAGCGTAGTGTTAGCGCAGTTTTAGTGTATTTAGAATAGCGTAGTGTTAGCGCAGTTTTAGTGTATTTAGCATAGCGTAGTGTTAGCGCAGTTTTAGTGTATTTAGTGTAGCTTAGTGTTAGCGCAGTTTTAGCGTATTTAGTGTAGCTTAGTGTTAGCGCAGTTTTAGCGTATTTAGTGTAGTGTAGTGTTAGCGCAGTTTTAGTGTATTTAGTGTAGTGCAGTGTTAGCGCAGTTTTAATGTATTTAGTGTAGTGTAGTGTTAGCGCAGTTTTAGTGTATTTAGTGTAGTGCAGTGTTAGAGCAGTTTTAGTGTATTTAGTGTAGTGTAGTGTTAGTGCAGTTTTAGTGTAGTTAGTGTAGCTTAGTGTTAGCGCAGTTTTAGCGTATTTAGTGTAGTGTAGTGTTAGCGCAGTTTTAATGTATTTAGTGTAGTGTAGTGTTAGTGCAGTTTTAGTGTATTTAGTGTAGTGTAGTGTTAGCGCAGTTTTAATGTATTTAGTGTAGTGTAGTGTTAGTGCAGTTTTAGTGTATTTAGTGTAGTGTAGTGTTAGCGCAGTTTTAGTGTATTTAGCGTAGTGTAGTGTTAGCGCAGTTTTAGTGTATTTAGTGTAGCTTAGTGTTAGCGCAGTTTTAGCGTATTTAGTGTAGTGTAGTGTTAGCGCAGTTTTAATGTATTTAGTGTAGTGTAGTGTTAGTGCAGTTTTAGTGTATTTAGAATAGCGTAGTGTTAGCGCAGTTTTAGTGTATTTAGCATAGCGTAGTGTTAGCGCAGTTTTAGTGTATTTATTGTAGCTTAGTGTTAGCGCAGTTTTAGCGTATTTAGTGTAGCTTAGTGTTAGCGCAGTTTTAGCGTATTTAGTGTAGTGTAGTGTTAGCGCAGTTTTAGTGTATTTAGTGTAGTGCAGTGTTAGCGCAGTTTTAATGTATTTAGTGTAGTGTAGTGTTAGCGCAGTTTTAGTGTATTTAGTGTAGTGCAGTGTTAGAGCAGTTTTAGTGTATTTAGTGTAGTGTAGTGTTAGTGCAGTTTTAGTGTAGTTAGTGTAGCTTAGTGTTAGCGCAGTTTTAGCGTATTTAGTGTAGTGTAGTGTTAGCGCAGTTTTAATGTATTTAGTGTAGTGTAGTGTTAGTGCAGTTTTAGTGTATTTAGTGTAGTGTAGTGTTAGCGCAGTTTTAATGTATTTAGTGTAGTGTAGTGTTAGTGCAGTTTTAGTGTATTTAGTGTAGTGTAGTGTTAGCGCAGTTTTAGTGTATTTAGCGTAGTGTAGTGTTAGCGCAGTTTTAGTGTATTTAGTGTAGCTTAGTGTTAGCGCAGTTTTAGCGTATTTAGTGTAGTGTAGTGTTAGCGCAGTTTTAATGTATTTAGTGTAGAGTAGTGTTAGCGCAGTTTTAGCGTATTTAGTGTAGTGTAGTGTTAGCGCAGTTTTAATGTATTTAGTGTAGTGTAGTGTTAGTGCAGTTTTAGTGTATTTAGCGTAGTGTAGTGTTAGCGCAGTTTTAGTGTATTTACTGTAGTGTAGTGTTAGCGCAGTTTTAGTGTATTTAGTGTAGTGTAGTGTTAGCGCAGTTTTAGTGTATTTAGCATAGCGTAGTGTTAGCGCAGTTTTAGTGTATTTAGTGTAGTGTAGTGTTAGCGCAGTTTTAGTGTATTTAGTGTAGTGTAGTGTTAGCGCAGTTTTAGTGTATTTAGTGTAGTGTAGTGTTAGCGCAGTTTTAGTGTATTTAGCATAGTGTTAGCGCAGTTTTAGTGTATTTAGTGTAGTGTAGTGTTAGCGCAGTTTTAGTGTATTTAACATAGTGCAAGCGCAGATTTAGTGCATTTAGCGTAGTGTAGTGTTAGCGCAATTTTAGTGTATTTAGTGTAGTGTAGTGTTAGCACAGTTTTAGTGTAGTTAGCATAGCGTAGTGTTAGCGCAGTTTTAGGGTATTTAGCATAGCGTAGTGTTAGCGCAGTTTTAGTGTATTTAGCATAGCGTAGTGTTAGCGCAGTTTTAGTGTAATTAGTGTAGTGTAGTGTTAGCGCAGTTTTAATGTATTTAGTGTAGTGTAGTGTTAGTGCAGTTTTAGTGTATTTAGTGTAGTGTAGTGTTAGCGCAGTTTTAGTGTATTTAGCGTAGTGTAGTGTTAGCGCAGTTTTAGTGTATTTAGTGTAGCTTAGTGTTAGCGCAGTTTTAGCGTATTTAGTGTAGTGTAGTGTTAGCGCAGTTTTAATGTATTTAGTGTAGTGTAGTGTTAGTGCAGTTTTAGTGTAGTTAGTGTAGCTTAGTGTTAGCGCAGTTTTAGCGTATTTAGTGTAGTGTAGTGTTAGCGCAGTTTTAATGTATTTAGTGTAGTGTAGTGTTAGTGCAGTTTTAGTGTATTTAGCGTAGTGTAGTGTTAGCGCAGTTTTAGTGTATTTAGTGTAGTGTAGTGTTAGCGCAGTTTTAGTGTATTTAGTGTAGTGTAGTGTTAGCGCAGTTTTAGTGTATTTAGCATAGCGTAGTGTTAGCGCAGTTTTAGTGTATTTAGTGTAGTGTAGTGTTAGCGCAGTTTTAGTGTATTTAGTGTAGTGTAGTGTTAGCGCAGTTTTAGTGTATTTAGTGTAGTGTAGTGTTAGCGCAGTTTTAGTGCATTTAGCGTAGTGTAGTGTTAGCGCAATTTTAGTGTATTTAGTGTAGTGTAGTGTTAGCACAGTTTTAGTGTATTTAGCATAGCGTAGTGTTAGCGCAGTTTTAGTGTATTTAGCATAGCGTAGTGTTAGCGCAGTTTTAGTGTATTTAGCATAGCGTAGTGTTAGCGCAGTTTTAGTGTATTTAGCATAGCGTAGTGTTAGCGCAATTTTAGTGTATTTAGCGTAGTGTAGTGTTAGCGCAGTTTTAATGTATTTAGTGTAGTGTAGTGTTAGCGCAGTTTTAGTGTATTTAGTGTAGTGTAGTGTTAGCGCAGTTTTAATGTATTTAGCGTAGTGTAGTGTTAGTGCAGTTTTAGTGTATTTAGTGTAGTGTAGTGTTAGCGCAGTTTTAATGTATTTAGTGTAGTGTAGTGTTAGCGCAGTTTTAGCGTATTTAGTGTAGTGTAGTGTTAGAGCAGTTTTAGTGTATTTAGTGTTGTGTAGTGTTAGCGCAGTTTTAGTGTATTTAGCGTAGTGTTAGCACAGTTTTAGTGTATTTAGCATAGCGTAGTGTTAGCGCAGTTTTAGTGTATTTAGCATAGCGTAGTGTTAGCGCAGTTTTAGTGTATTTAGCATAGCGTAGTGTTAGCGCAGTTTTAGTGTATTTAGTGTAGCTTAGTGTTAGCGCAGTTGTAGCGTATTTAGTGTAGCTTAGTGTTAGCGCAGTTTTAATGTATTTAGTGTAGTGTAGTGTTAGCACAGTTTTAGTGTATTTAGTGTAGTGTAGTGTTAGCGCAGTTTTAGTGTATTTAGCGTAGTGTAGTGTTAGCGCAGTTTTAGTGTATTTAGTGTAGTGTAGTGTTAGCTCAGTTTTAGTGTATTTAGTGTAGTGTAGTGTTAGCGCAGTTTTAGTGTATTTAGCATAGTGTAGTGTTAGCGCAGTTTTAGTGTATTTAGCATAGCGTAGTGTTAGCGCAGTTTTAGTGTATTTAGCATAGCGTAGTGTTAGCGCAGTTTTAGTGTATTTAGCATAGCGTAGTGTTAGCGCAGTTTTAGTGTATTTAGTGTAGCTTAGTGTTAGCGCAGTTGTAGCGTATTTAGTGTAGCTTAGTGTTAGCGCAGTTTTAATGTATTTAGTGTAGTGTAGTGTTAGCGCAGTTTTAATGTATTTAGTGTAGTGTAGTGTTAGCGCAGTTTTAGTGTATTTAGTGTAGTGCAGTGTTAGAGCAGTTTTAGTGTATTTAGTGTAGTGTAGTGTTAGTGCAGTTTTAGTGTAGTTAGTGTAGTGTTAGCGCAGTTTTAGCGTATTTAGTGTAGTGTAGTGTTAGCGCAGTTTTAATGTATTTAGTGTAGTGTAGTGTTAGTGCAGTTTTAGTGTAGTTAGTGTAGCTTAGTGTTAGCGCAGTTTTAGCGTATTTAGTGTAGTGTAGTGTTAGCGCAGTTTTAGTGTATTTAGCATAGCGTAGTGTTAGCGCAGTTTTAGTGTATTTAGTGTAGCTTAGTGTTAGCGCAGTTTTAGCGTATTTAGTGTAGCTTAGTGTTAGCGCAATTTTAGCGTATTTAGTGTAGTGTAGTGTTAGCGCAGTTTTAGTGTATTTAGTGTAGTGCAGTGTTAGCGCAGTTTTAATGTATTTAGTGTAGTGTAGTGTTAGCGCAGTTTTAGTGTATTTAGTGTAGTGCAGTGTTAGAGCAGTTTTAGTGTATTTAGTGTAGTGTAGTGTTAGTGCAGTTTTAGTGTAGTTAGTGTAGTGTTAGCGCAGTTTTAGCGTATTTAGTGTAGTGTAGTGTTAGCGCAGTTTTAATGTATTTAGTGTAGTGTTAGTGCAGTTTTAGTGTATTTAGTGTAGTGTAGTGTTAGCGCAGTTTTAATGTATTTAGTGTAGTGTAGTGTTAGTGCAGTTTTAGTGTATTTAGTGTAGTGTAGTGTTAGCGCAGTTTTAATGTATTTAGTGTAGTGTAGTGTTAGTGCAGTTTTAGTGTATTTAGTGTAGTGTAATGTTAGCGCAGTTTTAGTGTATTTAGCGTAGTGTAGTGTTAGCGCAGTTTTAGTGTATTTAGTGTAGCTTAGTGTTAGCGCAGTTTTAGCGTATTTAGTGTAGTGTAGTGTTAGCGCAGTTTTAATGTATTTAGTGTAGTGTAGTGTTAGTGCAGTTTTAGTGTATTTAGTGTAGTGTAGTGTTAGCGCAGTTTTAGTGTATTTAGTGTAGTGTAGTGTTAGCGCAGTTTTAGTGTATTTAGCATAGCGTAGTTTTAGCGCAGTTTTAGTGTATTTAGTGTAGTGTTAGCGCAGTTTTAGTGTATTTAGTGTAGTGTAGTGTTAGCGCAGTTTTAATGTATTTAGTGTAGTGTTAGTGCAGTTTTAGTGTATTTAGTGTAGTGTAGTGTTAGCGCAGTTTTAATGTATTTAGTGTAGTGTAGTGTTAGTGCAGTTTTAGTGTATTTAGTGTAGTGTAGTGTTAGCGCAGTTTTAATGTATTTAGTGTAGTGTAGTGTTAGCGCAGTTTTAGTGTATTTAGTGTAGTGTAGTGTTAGCGCAGTTTTAGTGTATTTAGCGTAGTGTAGTGTTAGCGCAGTTTTAGTGTATTTAGTGTAGCTTAGTGTTAGCGCAGTTTTAGCGTATTTAGTGTAGTTGTCACGATGCCGGCTGGCAGGTAGTGGATCCTCTGTGCCAGAGAGGGATTGGCGTGGACCGTGCTAGTGGACCGGTTCTAAGCCACTACTGGTTTTCACCAGAGCCCGCCGCAAAGCGGGATGGTCTTGCTGCGGCGGTAGTGACCAGGTCGTATCCACTAGCAACGGCTCACCTCTCTGGCTGCTGAAGATAGGCGCGGTACAAGGGAGTAGGCAGAAGCAAGGTCGGACGTAGCAGAAGGTCGGGGCAGGCAGCAAGGATCGTAGTCAGGGGCAACGGCAGAAGGTCTGGAAACACAGGCAAGGAACACACAAGGAACGCTTTCACTGGCACTAAGGCAACAAGATCCGGCAAGGGAGTGCAAGGGAAGTGAGGTAATATAGGGAAGTGCACAGGTGATTACCCTAATTGGAACCACTGCGCCAATCAGCGGCGCAGTGGCCCTTTAAATCGCAGAGACCCGGCGCGCGCGCGCCCTAGGGAGCGGGGCCGCGCGCGCCGGGACAGAACAGACGGGGAGCGAGTCAGGTAGGGGAGCCGGGGTGCGCATCGCGAGCGGGCGCTACCCGCATCGCGAATCGCATCCCGGCTGGCAGCGGGATCGCAGCGCCCCGGGTCAGAGGACGTGACCGGAGCGCTGCAGCGGAGAGAGTGAAGCGAGCGCTCCGGGGAGGAGCGGGGACCCGGAGCGCTCGGCGTAACAGTACCCCCCCCCTTGGGTCTCCCCCTCTTCTTGGAGCCTGAGAACCTGAGGAGCAGACTTTTGTCAAGGATGTTGTCCTCAGGTTCCCAGGATCTCTCTTCAGGACCACAACCCTCCCAGTCTACTAAAAAAAAATTTTTCCCTCTGACCTTTTTGGCAGCCAAAATTTCCTTGACCGAGAAGACGTCCGAGGAGCCGGAAACAGGAGTGGGAGGAACAGATTTGGGAGAAAAACGGTTGAGGATGAGTGGTTTGAGAAGAGAGACGTGAAAGGCATTAGGGATACGAAGAGAAGGAGGAAGAAGAAGTTTATAAGAGACAGGATTAATTTGACACAAAATTTTGAAAGGACCAAGATAGCGTGGTCCCAACTTGTAGCTAGGGACACGGAAGCGGACATATTTAGCGGAGAGCCATACCTTGTCTCCAGGGGAAAAAACGGGGGGAGCTCTTCTTTTCTTATCCGCGAACCTCTTCATGCGTGAAGAAGCCTGTAAGAGAGAATTTTGGGTCTCTCTCCATATAATGGAAAGGTCACGAGAAATTTCATCCACAGCGGGCAGACCAGAGGGCAAGGGGGTAGGGAGGGGGGGAAGAGGGTGACGGCCGTACACCACGAAAAATGGGGATTTGGAGGAAGATTCAGAGACCCTGAAGTTATACGAGAATTCGGCCCATGGAAGGAGATCTGCCCAGTCATCCTGGCGGGAGGAAACAAAATGTCGCAAATAATCACCCAAGATCTGGTTAATTCTTTCTACTTGTCCATTGGACTGGGGATGATATGCAGAGGAAAAATTTAATTTAATCTTGAGTTGTTTACAGAGAGCCCTCCAGAATTTAGACACGAATTGGACACCTCTATCCGAGACAATCTGCGTAGGCAACCCGTGAAGACGAAAAATGTGTACAAAAAATTGTTTAGCCAACTGAGGCGCAGAAGGAAGACCAGGAAGAGGGATGAAATGTGCCATTTTGGAGAATCGATCAACGACCACCCAAATAACAGTGTTGCCACGGGAAGGGGGTAAATCAGTAATAAAATCCATACCAATCAGAGACCAAGGCTGTTCGGGGACAGGCAGAGGATGAAGAAAACCAGCGGGCTTCTGGCGAGGAGTCTTATCCCGGGCACAGATAGTGCAGGCTCGCACAAAGTCCCCAACATCCGTCTCCAGAGTCGGCCACCAGTAGAAGCGGGAGATGAGTTGCACAGATTTCTTGATGCCCGCATGACCTGCGAGATGGGAGGAGTGACCCCATTTGAGGATTCCGAGGCGTTGGCGTGGAGAAACAAAGGTCTTTCCTGGAGGAGTCTGCCTGATGGAGGCAGGAGAAGTGGAGATCAGGCAGTCAGGTGGAATGATGTGTTGCGGAGGGAGATCAACTTCTGAGGCATCCGAGGAACGAGAGAGAGCATCGGCCCTAATGTTCTTATCGGCAGGACGAAAGTGAATCTCAAAATTAAATCGGGCAAAGAACAGAGACCACCGGGCCTGGCGAGGATTCAGCCGTTGGGCAGACTGGAGGTAGGAGAGGTTCTTGTGGTCGGTGTAGATAATAACAGGAAATCTTGATCCCTCCAGCAGATGCCTCCATTCCTCAAGTGCTAATTTAATGGCTAGAAGCTCTCGATCCCCGATGGAGTAGTTCCTCTCCGCTGGAGAGAAGGTCCTAGAGAAAAAACCACAAGTGACAGCATGCCCGGAAGAATTTTTTTGTAGAAGAACAGCTCCAGCTCCCACTGAGGAGGCATCAACCTCCAATAGGAAGGGTTTGGAAGGGTCAGGTCTGGAGAGCACGGGAGCCGAAGAAAAGGCAGACTTGAGTCGTTTAAAGGCGTCTTCTGCTTGAGGAGGCCAGGACTTGGGATCAGCATTTTTTTTGGTTAAAGCCACGATAGGAGCCACAATGGTAGAAAAATGTGGAATAAATTGCCTGTAATAATTGGCGAACCCCAAAAAGCGTTGGATAGCACGGAGTCCGGAGGGGCGTGGCCAATCTAAGACGGCAGAGAGTTTGTCTGGATCCATCTGTAGTCCCTGGCCAGAGACCAAATATCCTAGAAAAGGAAGAGATTGGCATTCAAACAGACATTTCTCAATTTTGGCATAGAGTTGGTTGTCACGAAGTCTCTGAAGAACCATACGGACATGCTGGCGGTGTTCTTCTAGATTGGCAGAAAAAATTAGGATATCGTCCAGATATACAACAACACAGGAGTATAACAGATCACGAAAAATTTCATTGACAAAGTCTTGGAAGACGGCAGGGGCATTGCACAGTCCAAAGGGCATGACCAGATACTCAAAGTGTCCATCTCTGGTGTTAAATGCCGTTTTCCACTCGTCCCCCTCTCTGATGCGGATGAGGTTATAGGCGCCTCTTAAGTCCAATTTAGTGAAGATGTGGGCACCTTGGAGGCGATCAAAGAGTTCAGAGATGAGGGGTAAGGGGTAGCGGTTCTTAACCGTGATTTTATTAAGACCGCGGTAGTCAATGCAAGGACGTAGGGAGCCATCTTTTTTGGACACAAAGAAAAATCCGGCTCCGGCAGGAGAGGAGGATTTACGGATAAAGCCCTTTTTTAGATTCTCCTGGACGTATTCGGACATGGCAAGAGTCTCTGGGGCAGAGAGAGGATAAATTCTGCCCCGGGGTGGAGTAGTGCCCGGGAGGAGGTCGATAGGGCAATCATAAGGCCTGTGAGGAGGTAGAGTCTCAGCTTGTTTTTTGCAAAAAACATCCGCGAAGTCCATATAGGCCTTAGGGAGACCGGTTACTGGAGGAACCACAGAGTTACGGCAAGGGTTACTGAGAACCGGTTTTAGACAGTTCTTGGAACAAGAGGACCCCCAACTCTTGATCTCCCCAGTGGACCAATCCAGGGTTGGGGAATGAAGTTGAAGCCAGGGAAGTCCAAGGAGAATTTCTGAGGTGCAATTGGGGAGGACCAAAAGTTCAATCCTCTCATGATGAGATCCGATGCTCATAAGAAGGGGCTCCGTGCGGAAACGTATGGTACAGTCCAATCTTTCATTATTTACACAATTGATGTAGAGGGGTCTGGCGAGACTGGTCACCGGGATGTTGAACCTGTTGACGAGAGAGGCCAAAATAAAATTTCCTGCAGATCCAGAGTCCAAGAAGGCCACAGTAGAGAAGGAGAAGGCAGAGGCAGACATCCGCACAGGCACTGTAAGACGTGGAGAAGCAGAGTAGACATCAAGGACTGTCTCACCTTTGTGCGGAGTCAGCGTACGTCTTTCCAGGCGGGGAGGACGGATAGGACAATCCCTCAGGAAGTGTTCGGTACTAGCACAGTACAGGCAGAGGTTCTCCATACGGCGTCGTGTCCTCTCTTGAGGTGTCAGGCGAGACCGGTCGACCTGCATAGCCTCCACGGCGGAAGGCACAAGAACAGATTGCAGGGGACCAGAGGAGAGAGGAGCCGAGGAGGAGAAACGCCTCGTGCGAACAGAGTCCATATCTTGGCGGAGTTCCTGACGCCTTTCGGAAAAACGCATGTCAATGCGAGTGGCTAGGTGAATAAGTTCATGTAGATTAGCAGGAATTTCTCGTGCGGCCAGAACATCTTTAATGTTGCTGGATAGGCCTTTTTTGAAGGTCGCGCAGAGGGCCTCATTATTCCAGGACAATTCTGAAGCAAGAGTACGGAATTGTACGGCATACTCGCCAACGGAAGAATTACCCTGGACCAGGTTCAACAGGGCAGTCTCAGCAGAAGAGGCTCGGGCAGGTTCCTCAAAGACACTTCGGATTTCCGAGAAGAAGGAGTGTACAGAGGCAGTGACGGGGTCATTGCGGTCCCAGAGCGGTGTGGCCCATGACAGGGCTTTTCCGGACAGAAGGCTGACTACGAAAGCCACCTTAGACCTTTCAGTGGGAAACAGGTCCGACATCATCTCCAGATGCAGGGAACATTGGGAAAGAAAGCCACGGCAAAACTTAGAGTCCCCATCAAATTTATCCGGCAAGGATAGGCGTAGGCCAGGAGCGGCCACTCGCTGCGGAGGAGGTGCAGGAGCTGGCGGCGGAGATGACTGCTGAAGCTGTGGTAGTAACTGTTGTAGCATAACGGTCAGTTGAGACAGCTGTTGGCCTTGTTGCGCTATCTGTTGTGACTGCTGGGCGACCACCGTGGTGAGGTCAGCGACAACTGGCAGAGGAACTTCAGCGGGATCCATGGCCGGATCTACTGTCACGATGCCGGCTGGCAGGTAGTGGATCCTCTGTGCCAGAGAGGGATTGGCGTGGACCGTGCTAGTGGACCGGTTCTAAGCCACTACTGGTTTTCACCAGAGCCCGCCGCAAAGCGGGATGGTCTTGCTGCGGCGGTAGTGACCAGGTCGTATCCACTAGCAACGGCTCACCTCTCTGGCTGCTGAAGATAGGCGCGGTACAAGGGAGTAGGCAGAAGCAAGGTCGGACGTAGCAGAAGGTCGGGGCAGGCAGCAAGGATCGTAGTCAGGGGCAACGGCAGAAGGTCTGGAAACACAGGC
Organism: Hyla sarda; assembly: GCF_029499605.1. Lineage (NCBI taxonomy): Eukaryota > Metazoa > Chordata > Amphibia > Anura > Hylidae > Hyla > Hyla sarda. Next base: position 360,828 of record NW_026608382.1, read on the forward strand.
AAGGAACACACAAGGAACGCTTTCACTGGCACTAAGGCAACAAGATCCGGCAAGGGAGTGCAAGGGAAGTGAGGTAATATAGGGAAGTGCACAGGTGATTACCCTAATTGGAACCACTGCGCCAATCAGCGGCGCAGTGGCCCTTTAAATCGCAGAGACCCGGCGCGCGCGCGCCCTAGGGAGCGGGGCCGCGCGCGCCGGGACAGAACAGACGGGGAGCGAGTCAGGTAGGGGAGCCGGGGTGCGCATCGCGAATCGCGAATCGCATCCCGGCTGGCAGCGGGATCGCAGCGCCCCGGGTCAGAGGACGTGACCGGAGCGCTGCAGCGGAGAGAGTGAAGCGAGCGCTCCGGGGAGGAGCGGGGACCCGGAGCGCTCGGCGTAACAGTAGTGTAGTGTTAGCGCAGTTTTAATGTATTTAGTGTAGTGTAGTGTTAGTGCAGTTTTAGTGTATTTAGTGTAGTGTAGTGTTAGCGCAGTTTTAATGTATTTAGTGTAGCTTAGTGTTAGCGCAGTTTTAGCGTATTTAGTGTAGTGTAGTGTTAGCGCAGTTTTAGTGTATTTAGTGTAGTGTAGTGTTAGCGCAGTTTTAGTGTATTTAGCATAGCGTAGTGTTAGCGCAGTTTTAGTGTATTTAGTGTAGTGTTAGCGCAGTTTTAGTGTATTTAGTGTAGTGTAGTGTTAGCGCAGTTTTAGTGTATTTAGTGTAGTGTAGTGTTAGCGCAGTTTTAGTGTATTTAGCATAGTGTTAGCGCAGTTTTAGTGTATTTAGTGTAGTGTAGTGTTAGCGCAGTTTTAGTGTATTTAGCATAGTGTAAGCGCAGATTTAGTGTATTTAGCGTAGTGTAGTTTTAGCGCAATTTTAGTGTATTTAGCATAGCGTAGTGTTAGCGCAGTTTTAGTGTATTTAGCGTAGTGTAGTGTTAGCACAGTTTTAGTGTATTTAGCGTAGTGTAGTGTTAGCACAGTTTTAGTGTATTTAGCATAGCGTAGTGTTAGCGCAGTTTTAGTGTATTTAGCATAGCGTAGTGTTAGCGCAGTTTTAGTGTATTTAGCATAGCGTAGTGTTAGCGCAGTTTTAGTGTATTTAGTGTAGCTTAGTGTTAGCGCAGTTGTAGCGTATTTAGTGTAGCTTAGTGTTAGCGCAGTTTTAATGTATTTAGTGTAGTGTAGTGTTAGCGCAGTTTTAGTGTATTTAGCGTAGTGTAGTGTTAGCACAGTTTTAGTGTATTTAGCGTAGTGTAGTGTTAGCGCAGTTTTAGTGTATTTAGCATAGCGTAGTGTTAGCGCAGTTTTAGTGTATTTAGCATAGCGTAGTGTTAGCGCAGTTTTAGTGTATTTAGTGTAGCTTAGTGTTAGCGCAGTTGTAGCGTATTTAGTGTAGCTTAGTGTTAGCGCAGTTTTAATGTATTTAGTGTAGTGTTAGCACAGTTTTAGTGTATTTAGTGTAGTGTAGTGTTAGCGCAGTTTTAGTGTATTTAGCGTAGTGTAGTGTTAGCGCAGTTTTAGTGTATTTAGTGTAGTGTAGTGTTAGCTCAGTTTTAGTGTATTTAGTGTAGTGTAGTGTTAGCGCAGTTTTAGTGTATTTAGTGTAGTGTAGTGTTAGTGCAGTTTTACTGTATTTAGCATAGAGTAGTGTAGTGTTAGCATATTTAGCGTAGCTTAGTGTTAGCGCAGTTTTAGCGTATTTAGCATAGTGTAAGCGCAGTTTTAGCGTATTTAGCGTAGCTTAGTTTTAGCGCAGTTTCAATGTATTTAATGTAGTGTAGCATTAGCACAGTTTTAGCGTATTTAGCGTAGCGTATTGTTAGCGTAGTCTTAGAGTAGTGAGCGCAGCGTAGTCTTAGAGTAGTTAGCGTAGTGTAGTGTTAGTCCAGTTCTAGCATAGTTGTCGTAGTTGTACACGGGTGTAGTGTAGCTAACTTAGTTTTACAGGCAGATAAACTGTAGTTTAGAGAGTTTAGCGTGGGGCGTAGCTTAGCTTAGTCATAAAGTGAAGGGGCTACAACTCCCAGCATGCCCAGACAGCTAAAGGCTGTCCGGGCAGGATGGAAGTTGTAGTTTTGCAAAAGTAACAGTTGCGCTCTGCTACGTTAATCTAGTATTCAGCCCTCTGTATAGATGGCTGTATACAGTGATCAGAAGGCCACTTACCCACCTCCGTTCCTGCTCCGTCACTGGACTTGTAGCAACGCAGGAAGATGACGGAGCTGGAACGGGGGTGGTAAGTTAGGCTCTCCAGTTAATAACCCATTTTTTTGGTGTTTTTCTTCTAGTTTCAGATACGTGAATGTGGAGGACTACATCGGAATCGGTGAACTACAACGATGACCTGCATTTTTACTTTTCTTTTAATAAAATGGTTAACAAGAGCTGTGGGGAGTGTTTTTATTAATAAAAATGTTTTAACTTGTGTGTGCTTTTTTTCTTTGTTATTATTTACAGGCTTAGTAGTGGAAGCCATCGTGTAGACGGAGTCCATTACTAAGTCGGGGCTTAGCGTTAGCCCCAAAAACAGCTAGTGCTAACCCCGATTTATTACCCCGGTACCCAACGCCACAGGGGTACCAGGAAGAGCCGATACCAACAGGCCCAGAGCGCCAAATATGGCGCTCTTGGACCTAGGCGGTAACAGGCTGGCGTTATTTAGGCTGGGGAGGGCCAGTAACAATGGTCCCGCCCACCCTGGTAACGTCAAACTGTTGCTGTTTGGTTGGCATTTGGCTGAAAATGAAAAGACGGGGAACCACACATGCTGTTGTTTTTTTTATGAAAAAAAACAAAAAACAAACGTGTGTGGTTCCCCTTCTTTTCATTTTCAGCCAAATACCAACCTAACAGCAACAGCCTGACGTTACCAGGGTGGGCGGGGACCATCGTTACTGGCCCTCACCAGCCTAAATAAGGCCAGCCTGTTACCGCCTAGGCCCAAGAGTGCCATATTTGGCGCTCTGGGCCTGTTGGTATCGGCTCTTCCCGGTACCCCTGTGGCCGTGGGTACCGGGGTAATAATTGGGGGTTAGCGCTAGCTGTTTTTGGGGCTAACGCTAAGCCCCGACTTAGTAATGGACTCCGTCTACAAGAGGGCTTCCACTACTAAGCCTGTGAAGTAATAATTGAAAAAAAGCACACACAAATTAAAACATTTTTATTAATAAAAACACTCCCCCACAGCTCTTGTTAACCATTTTATTAAAAGAAAAGAAAAAAATGCAGGTCATCGTCGTAGTTCACCGATTCCGATGTAGTCCTCCGCATTCACGTATCTGAAACTAGAAGAAAAACACAAACAAAATGGGTTATTAACTGGAGAGCGTAACTTACCACCCCCGTTCCAGCTCCGTCATCTTCCTGCGTTGCTACAAGTCCAGTGACGGAGCAGGAACGGAGGTGGGTAAGTGGTCTTCTGATCACTATATACAGCATCTATACAGAGGGCTGAATACTACATTAACGTAGCAGAGCGCAACTGCCTCTACTACTTTTGCAAAACTACAACTTCCATCCTGCCCGGACGGCCTTTGGCTCTCTAGGCATGCTGGGAGTTGTAGCCCCTTCACTTTATGACTAAGCTAAGCTACACCCCACGCTAAACTCTCTAAACTACAGTTTATCTGCCTGTAAAACTAAGTTAGCCACACTACACCCGTGTACAACTACGACAACTATGCTAGAACTGGACTAACACTACACTACGCTAACTACTCTAAGACTACGCTAACACTACACTACACTAAATACGCTAAAACTGCGCTAACACTACACTACGCTAACTACTCTAAGACTGCGCTAACACTACGCTACACTAACTACACTAAAACTGCGCTGACACTACACTACGCTAACTACTCTAAGACTGCGCTAACACTACACTACACTAAATACGCTAAAACTGCGCTAACACTACACTAAAACTGCGCTGACACTACACTACACTAAATACGCTAAAACTGCGCTAACACTACACTAAAAGTGCGCTGACACTACACTACGCTAAATACGCTAAAACTGCGCTAACACTACACTACGCTAACTACTCTAAGACTGCGCTAATACTACACTACACTAAATACGCTAAAACTGCGCTAACACTACACTACGCTAAATACGCTAAAACTGCGCTAACACTACACTAAATACGCTAAAACTGCGCTAACACTACACTACACTAAATACGCTAAAACTGCGCTAACACTACACTACACTAAATACGCTAAAACTGCGCTAACACTACACTACACTAAATACGCTAAAACTGCGCTAACACTACACTACACTAAATACGCTAAAACTGCGCTAACACTAAGCTACACTAAATACGCTAAAACTGCGCTAACACTACACTACACTAAATACACTAAAACTGCGCTAACACTGCACTACACTAAATACGCTAAAACTGCGCTAACACTACACTACACTAAATACGCTAAAACTGCGCTAACACTGCAATACACTAAATACGCTAAAACTGCGCTAACACTACACTACACTAAATACGCTAAAACTGCGCTAACACTGCACTACACTAAATACGCTAAAACTGCGCTAACACTATGCTATGCTAAAAACTGTAAAACTGCGCTAACACTAAACTAAAGCTACGCTAAAATTGAGCTAACGCTACGCTAACTACTTTATACATGTGTAAAACTACAACTCCCAGCATGCCTGGGCTGCCTTTAGCTGTCTGGGCATGCTGGGAGTTGTAGTCCCTTCGCTGTCTTATCTAAGCTAAGCTACAACTCCCAGCATGCCTGGTCAGCCTTTAGCTGTCTGGGCATGCTGGGAGTTGTTGTCCTAAACTATGCTAAATTACAACCTACACTAATCTACCTACCTACGCTATTTGCATAGTGCTGCGCATGCGCAGTACTACTTTAGCTGCGCCCGCTACTCTACTTTCTGTTCCCCGTTCCCTGAGAGTTAACAGGGGACGGGGAGTAGATCTGCGGGCGGGGAGGCAAGTGGTTGTCAGCGCTATCGGGCATAGGGATCCTAATAGCGATGGCGATCGAGGCCACAGAGGCCATGAGAGCTCCGTACAGCTTCGTCTATCACAGGGAGAGATCCTCTCCCAGTGATAGCCCAAGTGAGACTGCCGTGAGCTGCGATACCTGATGATTAAATATGTCACATGACACTCGCACCCCCCCCAGCCCCCGCAGTAACCAATTGTTGGGGGCTGGTGTGAGAGTGTCAGCCTATAGAATGTAATGGAGGCGGAGCGCTCAAGCCGAAAAAAGTGCTGAGTCACTCCATTACATTCTATGGCAAATTACAATCTACGGCACTGCACCGGCTCCAGCGTTCGGAACAGTTTGTTCCAAATGCTGAGCAGCGGAGTACCCCTTTAACCCCTTAAGGACCGAGGACGTACTGGGCAGAGATCGGAAGCGGATGCCTGCTGAAATGCTTCAGCAGGCATCCAGGGCAAACGCCGAAGGGGGCCATGTCTGCCCCCCATGTCTGCGATCGTCACAAATCACGAGGGAAATTGCCCTTGCGATCTGCGGCGATATCGGGCTGATCGGGTCTCTGGGACCCGACCGCCCGGTAATTTTGCATGATCCCGGTTGTCACAGACAGCCAGAACCATGCTGGAGGCTAGGAGCGAGGTGGCAAGCCTGCCCCCTCCTCCTATCCCCTGCGATTCCTCGGTTAGCTAAACGACCAATCGCAGTGGGGGGGGCGGTCCCTGGAAGTCCGGAGAGGACGGGAGGAAGACCGGAGGACGCGGCGGGGGACGGGGGAGTGCTTCAACAGGCACGACAGCATGAAAGACCCCATTTGCACAAGGACGGATGCCGAGCTACTCATGTCCCGTTCCTCGTCCTCAGTGATGTCAGGGAAGGTATAATCTTCTTCCCCCCAGCCACGTACAATACCACGGGAACCAGATAAGTGACAAGGAGCCCCCTGGGATGCCTGCTGTGGTTGGTCTTCCTCCTCCTCTTCAAAGCCACATTCCTCCTCTGACTCCTCTTCCTCACAATCCTCTTCCAGCGTTGCCGCAGGTCCAGCAAGCGATGCTGATAAGGCTGTTTCTGGTGGTGATGGTGTCCACAACTCTTCCTCTTCACGCTCATCTACGGCCTGATCCAGCACTCTTCGCAGGGCACGCTCCAGGAAGAAAACAAACGGTATGATGTCGCTGATGGTGCCTTCGGTGCGACTGACCAGGTTTGTCACCTCCTCAAAAGGATGCATGAGCCTACAGGCATTGCGCATGAGCCTCCAGTAACGTGGCAAAAAAATTCCCAGCTCCGCAGATGATGTCCTAGCACCCCAGTCATACAAATATTCGTTGACGGCGTTTTCTTGTTGGAGCGGCGGTCGAACATTAGGAGTGTTGAATTCCAAGGTGTCGGGCTGTCGCAAATCAAGCGCCTCACTGGCATGTTGTTTCGCCGCTGGATATCTGACAAGTGCGCCATGGCCATGTAGGAATGCCTGAAATGGCCACACACCTTCCTGGACTGCTTCAGGACATCCTGTAAGCCTGGGTACTTGAGCACAAAGCGTTGTACAATCAGATTACACATATGTGCCATGCATGTGTCAACTTGCCCAACCTCAATGCCGCCAACAAATTTGTTCCGTTGTCACAAACCACCTTGCCGATCTCCAGTTGGTGCGGAGTCAGCCACTGGTACACCTGTGCGTTCAGGGCCGACAGGAGCGCTGGTGCGGTGTGACTCTCCGCTTTGAGGCAAGTCAACCCCAAGATGGGGTGATACTGCCGTATCCGGGATGTGGAATAGAACCTGGGGAGCTGTGGGGGTGCCGGTGATGTGGAGCAAGACGCAGCAGTGGAAGAGGACTCGGCCAAGGATGTTATGGAAGAGGATGGAGTAGGAGGAGTAGAGGAGGTGGCAGCAGGCCTGCCTGCAAGTCGTGGCGGTGTCACCAACTCCTCTGCAGAGCCACACATTCCATGATTGGCAGCCGTCACAGGTTTACCCAATGAGCAGTGTAGGTGATATGCCTGCCCTGACCATGCTTTGCAGACCAGGTATCAGTGGTCAGATGGACCCTTGCCCCTACACTGTGTGCCAGACATGCCATAATTTCCTTTTGCACAATGGAGTAAAGGTTGGGGATTGCCTTTTGTGCAAAAAAATTTCGTCCGGGTACCTTCCACTGCGGTGTCCAAATGGCTACAAATTTTTTAAAGGCCTCAGACTCCACCAGCTTGTATGGTAAAAGCTGGCGGGCTAGCAGTTCCGACAAGCCAGCTGTCAGACACCGGGCTAGGGGTGACTTTGGGACATTGGTTTCTTGCGCTCAAGCATCTCCTTGACAGACACCTGACTGTGGGCAGATGAGCAGGAACTGCTCAAGGCGAGAGACGGAGAGGCGGATGGTTGAGAGGGGGCAAGGAGGGCAGCAGTGGTTGACCTGGCTGAAGATGCTGGACCAGGAGGAGAATGGCGGCTTTGACTTTGTGTGCTGCTTGTACTGACGTGTTGATCCCATAGGCGTTTGTGATGTGACATCATGTGCCTTCGCAAAGCAGTTGTGCCTAGGTGGGTGTTGGACTTCCCACAACTCAGTTTCTTCTGGCAAAGGTTGCAAATGGCCTCGCTGTTGTCAGAGGCAGACACACAAAAAAAATGCCACACTGCTGAGCTCTGCGATGATGGCATTCTGGTGGTGGCAACAGCATGCATTGATTGGCGTCCCGTCTGGCTGACCCCGGGTGCCGATGCTGTCTGACTGTGCCACTAGCTCCTTGCGATGACCTCCCCCTGCTTCCAACTCGTCTCCTCCTCCTCTCTGTCTCCCCATCTGAACTTTCCCCCTCTTCTTCTCTTCTAGCGGGCACACACGTGGCATCCACGGACACTCGTCATCATCAACACCTTCACCGCTATCTGACACCTCAAGAAAGGAAGCAGCGGGTACAACATCATCATCACACCGTACGTCCATGTGTGTAATGCTGCCTGACTGAGAGATATCCCTGTTATCTACATCCTCTGCCAATAATGGTTGCGCATCACTCATGTCTTCAAACTGATGTGTAAATAATTCCTCTGACGGATCAAGTAAAGCTGCTGCGGTGCTAGTGTTGGTGGTGGCGGCAGGCGGGCATGTGGTAGCATGAGAGGTGCCCGAAGTTAAGCTAGAGGAGAAGGATTGGGTGTCTTGTGATAGCCAGTCAACTAAGTCCTCAGAACTTTGGGGGTTCAGGGTACGTGGCCTCTGAACACTGGCCATTCTAGGGCCAAAAGGAATCCCAGCACCACGACGGCCCCTGCGGGGTGGCCTTCCTCTGCCTGTTATTTTTTTGGTTAAATTTGCACAAGTGTCACACCAAATGTTATTTGCACTAGTGTGACAAGGAGCAAAAAAAAACTTGCCAGCGGAGTTCCCCTTTAATGCAGTGGTCCCATAGCTGGGAGCCTCCAGCTGTTGCAAACCACACGGACTGATATATTTCAGCCCTTTGAATACTGTAGTAGTTAGTTAGTTGCTTTAAAGAAAAAAAGCTTGCCAGCGGAGTTCCCCTTTTAAGCAGTGGTCCCCAACCAGGGTGCCTACAGCTGTTGCAAAACACACGGACTGATATCTTTCAGCCCTTTGAATACTGTAGTAGATAGTTGCTTGAAGGAACTTAAGTTTGATTCTGGAGTACCCCTTTTAACCAGCGGTTCCCTCCCAACCAGGACTGATATCTTTCAGCCCTAAAAACCTGAATTGGTCCCTGTAAAATGGTGAGTTTGGAAATTTGGTGAAAAATTGGAAAATTGCTGCTGAACTTTGAAGCCCTCTGGTGTCTCCAAAAGTAAAAACATCTCAACTTTATGATGGAAACATAAAGGAGACATATTGTATGTGGGAATAAAAAAAATGTATTCGTAATATCCATTTTCCTTACAAGCAGAGAGCTTCAAAGTTAGAAAAATGATAAATTTTCTAATTTTTCATCAAATTTTGGGATTTTTCACCAAGAAAGGATGCAAGTTACCCCAAAATGTTACCACTAACATAAAGTAGAATATGTCACGAAAAAACAATCTCGGAATCAGAATGATAAGTAAAAGCATCAGAGTTATTAATGTTTAAAGTGACAGTGGTCAGATGTGCACAAAACGCTCCGGTCCTTAAGGCCAAAATGGGCTCCGTCCTGAAGGGGTTAAAGTGACAGTGGTCAGATGTGCAAAAAACGCTCCGGTCCTTAAGGCCAAAATGGGCTCCGTCCTGAAGGGGTTAAAGTGACAGTGGTCAGATGTGCAAAAAACGCTCCGGTCCTTAAGGCCAAAATGGGCTCCGTCCTGAAGGGGTTAAAGTGACAGTGGTCAGATGTGGAAAAAAATGGCCGAGTCCTTAAGGTGAAAAAGGGCTCAGTCCTTAAGGGGTTAATGATTAGCTTAACAAAAAAATGATGTACTATCTCAAAAGTCGAGAGAAGAACAAACAGTACAACAACAAAAAAAGGAAAAAAGGCCTATCTATCCACCCGGGACGCTTACATTTACCACAGAACGGGCCCTGTGCATCATTACATCTTAAGCAGGGGGCGCGTTGCTCGTTTCCTTTAAATGACCAGAAATCGGGGACCACTCTAACCAGTTCGGTGTATCTATAGGGCCCACATTTAAAAAAGCAAATAAATCAGCCAATTCCTCATGTCTGTTTAGGATGAAAGTTTCTGGGCCTCTGGTCACTATTAGATGAAATGGGTGCCCCCAACAATAAGTGGCTCCCCAATCCTTAACCCCTTAAGGACCAGACCAATTTTATTTTTGCATTTTCGTTTTTTCCTCCTCGCCTTCTAAAAATCATAACTCTTATATTTCCATCCACAGACCCATATGGGGACTTGTTTTTTGCGTCACCAATTGTACTTTGTAATGAAATCACTTATTTTACCATAAAATGTACGGCGCAACCAAACAAATATTATATATGTGGGAAAATTGGAAAGAAAACCGCAATTTAGCAAATTTTGGAAGGTTTTGTTTTCACGCTGTACACTTTCCGGTAAAAATGACGTGTGTTCTTTATTCTGTGGATCAATACGATTAAACTGATACCCATGATTATATTCTTTTCTATAATTGTACGGCTTAAAAAAAATCTCTAACCATTTTAACAAAATTAGTATGTTTGAAATCCCCTATTTTGACCACCTATAACTTTCTAATTTTTCCGTATATGGGGCGATATGAGGGCTATATGATCTGTAGTTTTTATCAGTACCACTTTTGCTTAGGTTTAACTTTTTATTAATTTTTTATAAATTTTTTGGGGAATAAAATGTGACAAAAAAGCAGCAATTTTGGACTTTTTAATTTTTTTTACGTTTACGCCGTTCACCGTACAGGATAATTAACAATATATTTTAATAGTTCAGACTTTTACGCACGCGGTGATACCAAATATGTGTATTAATAATTTTTTTACGCTTTTTTGGGGATAAAATGGGAAAAACTGACATTTTACTTTTTTATTGGGGGAGGGGATTTATCCCATTTTTTTACTTTACATTTTTTTTTACTTTTCTTTCTTACACTTTTTAATCAGTTGATTGCTAATACTGTTCAGTGCTATGTATAGGACACAGCACTGATCAGTATTATCGGTGATCTTCTGCTCTGGTTTGCTCGATCTCAGACCAGAGCAGAAGACACCGGGAGACGGCCGGAGCCAGGTGAGGGGACCTCCGGCCGCCATGCTGGATGATCGGATCCCCGCAGCAGCGCTGCGGGCGATCCGATCATCCACTCAAAGTACCGCACTGCCACAGATGCTGTGATCTGTATTGATGACGGCATCTGAGGGGTTAATGGCGGACATCCGCGCGATCGCAGATGTCCGCCATTACCGGCGGGTCCCTGGCTGCTGATTTGTAAATTACTACTATTAAAAAATCTTAATCCTTCCAGTACTTATCAGCTGCTGAATACTACAGAGGAAATTCTTTTCTTTTTGGAACACAGAGCTCTCTGCTGACATCGTGACCACAGTGCTCTCTGCTGACATCTCGGTCCATTTTAGGAACTGTCCAGAGCAATATATGTTTTCTATGGGGATTTTCTGCTGCTCTGGACAGTTCCTAAAATGGACAGAGATGTCAGCAGAGAGCACTGTGGTCATGAGGACAGCAGAGAGCTCTGTCTTCCCAAAAGAAAAGAATTTCCTCTTTAGTATTCAGCAGCTAATAAGTACTGGAAGGATTAAGATTTTTTAATAGAAGTAATTTACAAATCTGTTTAACTTTCTGGCACCAGTTGATATGAAAAAAAAAAGTTTTCCACCGGAGTACCCCTTTAATTTTTGCTAATAGTGGATGCTTGAGGCATCTCATTTGCAGTTTGTGATTGGAAAATCAGCAAAAACACGAATCTGAGCTCCTTCATATTCTACTACGTCCATTTGTCCTGCAGCCCTCATGATCAGATCTTTATCCCAAAAACAGTGTAGCCTGCAGATTACACCTCAATGTCTCTGTGAGTCTCGCTTATCCAATTGGGCCACTCTATATACTCTATCTATCATAAAGGTTACTTCTGGAGGGCGCCCAGTTATCTTATTAAATAGTTCCAGCACTCGTCTGAGCAAAGCATCTTGCTCATATAGCTCTAGGAGGCCTTTCAATCTAATATTATTATGTCTCCCTCTATTCTCTTGGTCATCCAAACATAAGGACAGATGTTGCTGTTGTTCCCTCCCTCTACTCTCTTGGTCATCCAAACATAGGGACAGATGTTGCTGTTGTTCCCTCCATCTATTCTCTTGGTCATCCAAACATAAGGACAGATGTTGCTGTTGTTCCCTCCATCTATTCTCTTGGTCATCCAAACATAGGGACAGATGTTGCTGTTGTTTCCTCCCTCTATTCTCTTGGTCATCCAAACATAGGGACAGATGTTGCTGTTGTTCCCTCCATCTATTCTCTTGGTCATCCAAACATAGGGACAGATGTTGCTGTTGTTCCCTCCATCTATTCTCTTGGTCATCCAAACATAAGGACAGATGTTGCTGTTGTTCCCTCCCTCTATTCTCTTGGTCATCCAAACATGGGGACAGATGTTGCTGTTGTTCCCTCCATCTATTCTCTTGGTCATCCAAACATAGGGACAGATGTTGCTGTTGTTCCCTCCCTCTACTCTCTTGGTCATCCAAACATGGGGACAGATGTTGCTGTTGTTCCCTCCATCTATTCTCTTGGTCATCCAAACATAAGGACAGATGTTGCTGTTGTTCCCTCCATCTATTCTCTTGGTCATCCAAACATAGGGACAGATGTTGCTGTTGTTTCCTCCCTCTATTCTCTTGGTCATCCAAACATAAGGACAGATGTTGCTGTTGTTTCCTCCCTCTATTCTCTTGGTCATCCAAACATAGGGACAGATGTTGCGGTTGTTCCCTCCATCTATTCTCTTGGTCATCCAAACATAGGGACAGATGTTGCTGTTGTTCCCTCCATCTATTCTCTTGGTCATCCAAACATAAGGACAGATGTTGCTGTTGTTCCCTCCCTCTATTCTCTTGGTCATCCAAACATGGGGACAGATGTTGCTGTTGTTCCCTCCATCTATTCTCTTGGTCATCCAAACATGGGGACAGATGTTGCGGTTGTTCCCTCCCTCTATTCTCTTGGTCATCCAAACATAGGGACAGATGTTGTGGTTGTTCCCTCCATCTATTCTCTTGGTCATCCAAACATGGGGACAGATGTTGTGGTTGTTCCCTCCCTCTATTCTCTTGGTCATCCAAACATGGGGACAGATGTTGCTGTTGTTCCCTCGCTCTATTCTCTTGGTCATCCAAACATAAGGACAGATGTTGCTGTTGTTCTCTCCCTCTATTCTCTTGGTCATCCAAACATAGGGACAGATGTTGCTGTTGTTCCCTCCCTCTTTTCTCTTGGTCACCTTGCTGGCTCAGCTGCTGCCTCACGGGCAACCTGCAACCCTTGGTAAAGGCAAGATATGAACTCTACTTGAAGGGTGAAAATCCATTTGAGATTCAACCTGAAGAGAGTACAAGATGACGCCGAAGTTCCCGCTACTGAGGACAGTTCTGCTTCTGCAAATGATGCTGCGGTGGCCCCTGCATCAGAAGATTTCACAGCAGACCCCCTTGCCTCTACTGAGTAAAACTTGTCGTGATACTAGAGCAAATTGATTCCTCTTTTTATTTTTTTTTAATTTTTTTTTAAAGGGGTACTCCGCTGCTCAGCATTCGGAACAAACTGTTCTGAACGCTGGAGCCGGCACCGGGAGCTCTTGACGTCCTAGCCCCGCCCCTTTGTGATGCCACGCCCCCTCAATGCAAGTCTATGGGAGGGGGCGTGACGCCCCCTCCCATAGACTTGCATTGTGGGGGTGGGGCGTGATGTCCTGAGGGGCGGGGCTATGATGTCACGAGCCCCCGTTGCCGACTCCAGAGTTCGGAACAGTTTGTTTTGAACGCTGAGCAGTGGAGTACCCCTTTAAACAAATACTGTTGCGCCATCCTGTTTTAAACTCTGGCTTGTGGGCAATGAAAGTCTGAAATTTGCAAAAGTTGCTTTTTTTTTAAGTTCTTGAATCTTCATACAATGAATTCCTCTTGAATTTTTAAAAACTGTAAATCTAAAAAAAAAAATTTCATCGGGATCCCTCCTGATATTTAACTTTATTTAGTTTTATTTTCAGTTTCATTTCTAGATTTTAATATTTTTTATCCTAATTGTAAACTCTTTTCTGTTTGTTACTTAGATACTTGTGTCTCAGATATCTAAATAAATTGTATAAACTGTTCGAGTTCCTTCATAATCATCCTAAAACCAGCATTTTCTGGGGTTCTCTTGTAAAGCCTGTGTTACCTGTGCGACAAAAACCTGTGGTAAATCCCAGGAAGGGTTTTATGTAAATAAAGTTTAATTGTATAATGGAAAACAAAAAATAAATAAATAAATTGGTCCCTGATTGAAAATTGATTAAAACAAAATTTGTTCTAAAATATATCAATTTTGTTCCCTACAATTTTTACCATCCCTACTGGATTATTTTTACATTTTTTTTTGGGTACCACACGACAAGGGGCCAAAAATGCATTTTCCACACAAAGGTAAAAACACCAGAAAAAATGCAAAAACAACCGACAGGGAAAATCGGTGGCAGTTTTTCTGGTGTAAAAAAAAAACAAAAAACAAAAAAACAGGTGGAAACCTATGGTGTCCGTACACCTGAGACTGTATAGCTGCAACTGACCCCTTCTAATAGAGGGAAATAAATGTTCGGCCGAACCATGTGCATGGGGGGGGGGACGACAGATTCTGAACATGTCCGCCCCGGCTTTATAACTTTTTTTTTATATACTTTTTTAATCCATTCATTGTGCAGGATGAATATTTAGTTTTTGGCGATACCATTTATGTTTGTTTTCTCACTTTTTTCAATTCACAAATAAAAAAGGAAGGAAAGTTGACTTTTTATTACATTTTATTATTTATTTTCTGGCAAATTTTTTTAAAAGTTTTTAATTTTTTTCACTCACATGATGGCAATATATTGGAACGGGAAGGCTCCAATACTACCCCACGAATGGAGAGCGTGTATCAGGAGGACTAAGATTATAGGGAGTCCTCACTAGGCCACGGCCGCCATCTTTACTGCTCGGGCCCAACCCTGGATCACGTGACGATAACAGAGGGGACACAATCTGCTTGTTATTTCCTAGGAGGCTGTAGTTGTTATTCCCCCATCATGGAGTCTAGGGGTCCACATGGCCAGAGCCCACCCTATGTTTCCTGCCTATTGTCTCTCTATGACTTCTCTTTCTTGGTTCCTTCCTGCAGTTCTGCTCTGTATGTGGAGACTATTGCACCTGATACATCTGCTCCGTCACCATATTGTAGGGGTCTCTTCCTAGACCCCCAGGGTCATTGTCCATCTTGGGGCCCCTGCTCAGACTCCTCTTCCTCCCACAAGCTTATCTCCCACTCCAGATGTTTGATCCTCTGACACATCTTGACGGCGCTGGACTCCAGCTCAGCCAGGAGCCGGGCCAGCTTGGTCTGCAGAGAGTCCAGGTTGACCTCCAGGCGCCTCAGCTTGTTGTCCATCTCTTGTTGCTTGGCCACCAGCTCAGCGGCCAGGTTCTCGTCCAGTTTATTCATCTTCAGGAGAATCTCTCGGCCCTTTTCCTCCAGCATAGCCTTGGCATCAGGATACTCACTCAGGGCGTCATTTAGATCCTCCTTGGAGAGGCAGAACAGATCCGAGTAGCCAATGCTTCTGATGTTTGCGGTTCTGCGGTTCCCAGATGTGTTACCTGCAGGGAGTGTCCAAGATTGTAATAAAATGGTGTCCCCAATATAAAAGTGTATAGCTACTACAATAATACTGCCACCTATATACAAGAATATAACTACAATAATACTGCTCCTATATACAAGAATATAACTACTATAATACTGCTCCTATATACAAGAATATAACTACTATAATACTGCCCCTATATACAAGAATATAACTACAATAATACTGCTCCTATATACAAGAATATAACTACTATAATACTGCTCCTATATGCAAGAATATACCTACTATAATACTGCTCCTATATACAAGAATATAACTACTATAATACTGCTCCTATATACAAGAATATACCTACTATAATACCGCTCCTATGCACAAGAATTTAACTACTATAATACTGCCCCTATATACAAGAATATAACTACTATAATACTGCTCCTATATAAAATAATATAACTACTATAATACTGCTCCTATATAAAATAATATAACCACTATAATACTGCTGCTATATACAAGAATATGACTACTATAATACTGCCCCTATATACAAGAATATAACTTCTATAATACTGCTCCTATATACAAGAATATAACCACTATAATACTGCCTCCTGTATACAAGAATATAACTACTATATACAAGAATATACCTACTATAATACTGCTCCTATATACAAGAATATAACTACTATATACAAGAGGACAGATATAACGTGCATCTTACCCTTGATATTGAGGATACTGATCTCCCCAAAGTACATGCCTTCCCCGAGGACTGCGAACTGCGTGACCCCGTCATCGGCCACCACGGCCAGCTTGCCCTCCTTGATGATGTACATCTCGCGGCCAATGTCGCCTTTCTTGCAGACGTACTCCCCGGGGCTGTAGACTTGTGGCTTCAGCTTCAGCACCAGCTCCTCCAGAAGACCCTTCTCACAGTGCTGGAAGATCTGCACTTTGCTCAGGGTGGACATGTGGACGCTGACCGCCACCTCCACCCGTAACCTCACGGGCAGGTTCTCCAGGATCTGGTTCTCGTTGGTCAGCTTCTTGTTGATCTGCAGGTGCTGGTGCCAGGCTATCACCTTCTTCTTCAGGCTCCTGTTCACCTTATACATCTTCATGTACAGCTTCACCTGGTCGTAACTGGGGTAGAAGGACTTGTCGGCACTGTTCACATTGGAGACCACGGAGCTCATGCTCCCCATGATGGTGGCGAATCCGAGGACGGCGATGAGGAAGTCCACCACCATGAAGATGTACTCCTCTTCCTGCATGGGGGCGGGGATGTCCCCCACCGTGGTCAGGATGAGGGTGGAGAAGTAGAAGCTGTACAGATACTTACGCCCCAGACGTCCAAAGTCGGGGTGTGAGATGTTGGGGTACACCCACTCATCCTTCCCAAACCCCACGTAACTGGAGAGGGCAAAGTAGATGCAGCTGTTCCAGTGGATGACCACGAAGATGTAGGCCATCAGCTTACAGATCCGGAAGACATTGGGGTATGGGATCCGCGTCTCTGTGCGGTCAAACGACTCGAACAAACGATGGAAACGGAGGAAGCGATTGACCCGGACGGCCGGCGTATGGATGCCGAACCTGAAGTACAGGAAGTCTGTGGGGAGGATGGACAGGAGGTCCCAACGGAACTTGGTGGAGCGGACGTAGTGACCGGCGATCAGACGTCTGTGGGTGACCAGGATCCCTTCCTGCAGGAAACCTATGGGGAATGAATACAGGTTATAACATAAGGTCCAATACTGCACTCACTATTCTGCTGTTACAACATGTCTTATCCTCCAGTCACCTACAGAGCTGCACTCACTATTCTGCTGTTACAACATGTCTTATCCTCCAGAACTTCTCCCTCATCAAATGTGAAAAGGGAGGTTTGATGAGGGACTTCTTCTGCAGCCATTGGTTGGGAGTATCTTGTGACCAAGGAATCATTCATCTGTGTACAGACTATAACTAAACCAATATAACCAAATGATAACACTTCATTGCCTAGTCCTGAAGCAGCAGAGGGAAGCAGAGATGTGAGGTCCTACAGCCTGAGAGGGAGCATTGTGAGTGCAGCTCTGGAGGTGCATGGAGTCTACATTCACATAACTATTATGGTCACAGGACGCACCTGTATGGAAGTTGGCGACTATGTCCATGATGTAGAGGATGTCGCACAGATAGTCCAGGCACAGCCACACCAGCAGGTACTCGTACTGCATCTCAGTGAAGCAAGACCTGGGGAGACATGGATCGGGGCAGAGGGAGCGGGACAGAGGGAACAGGCGGAGGGAGCGGGACAGAAGGAGCGGGGCAGAGGGAACAGGGTAGAGGGAACAGGCGGAGAGAGCAGGGCAGAGGGAACAGCCGGAGGGAGTGGGACAGAAGGAGCGGGGCAGAGGGAACAGGGGAGAGGGAACAGGCGGAGAGATCGGGGCAGAGGGAACAGGCGGAGGGAGCGGGACAGAAGGAGCAGGGCAGAGGGAACAGGGGAGAGGGAACGGGCGGAGGGAGCGGGACAGAAGGAGCAGGGCAGAGGGAACAGGGGAGAGGGAACGGGCGGAGGGAGCGGGGCAGAGGGAACAGGCGGAGGGAGCGGGACAGAAGGAGCAGGGCAGAGGGAACAGGGGGAGAGGGAACGGGCGGAGGGAGCAGGGCAGAGGGAACGGTGCAGAGGGAGTGGGGCAGAGGGAACAGGGGAGAGGGAACAGGCGGAGAGAGCGGGGCAGAGGGAACAGGCGGAGGGAGCGGGACAGAAGGAGCAGGGCAGAGGGAACAGGGGAGAGGGAACAGGCGGAGAGAGCGGGGCAGAGGGAACAGGCGGAGGGAGCGGGACAGAAGGAGCAGGGCAGAGGGAACAGGGGAGAGGGAACGGGCGGAGGGAGCGGGGCAGAGGGAACAGGCGGAGGGAGCGGGACAGAAGGAGCAGGGGAGAGGGAACAGGGGAGAGGGAACGGGCGGAGGGAGCGGGGCAGAGGGAACAGGCGGAGGGAGCGGGACAGAAGGAGCAGGGGAGAGGGAACAGGGGGAGAGGGAACGGGCGGAGGGAGCGGGACAGAAGGAACGGGGCAGAGGGAACAGGGGAGAGGGAATGGTCGGAGGGAGCGGGACAGAAGGAGCAGGGCAGAGGGAACAGGGGAGAGGGAACGGGCGGAGGGAGCGGGGCAGAGGGAACAGGCGGAGGGAGCGGGACAGAAGGAGCAGGGCAGAGGGAACAGGGGGAGAGGGAACGGGCGGAGGGAGCACGGCAGAGGGAACAAACGGAGGGAGCAGCAGGGCAGAGGGAATGGTGCAGAGGGAGCAGGGGAGCAGGGGAGAGGGAATGGGGGGCGGAGAGAGCGGGGCAGAGGGAACGGTGCAGAGGGAGTAGGGCGGAGGGAGCATGGGAGAGGGGGTGGGGAGGAGCGGGGCAGAAGGAACAGGGCAGAGGAAATGGGGCAGAAGGGAGCGGAGCAGAAGAAACAGAGCAGAGAAAACAGGGCAGAAGAAACAGGGCAGAGGAAACGGGGCAGAGAAAACAGGGCAGAGGGAACGGGGCAAAGGAAACGGCGCAGAGGGAGTGGGGGAGAGGGAACAGAGCAGAGGGAAAACAGGCCAGAGGGAAAAGAGCAGAAGGAACAGGGGGGGGGGATGGGGAACGAGGCAGAGGGAGCAGGACAGAGGGAAAGGGAATGTTCCTGAGGATGAAGTACATCACATTCCAGAGCATATCGTCTCCTCCCACATCAAGTGTATTTGGCCCCTCCCCATCAGGTGTCTCTGACTCCTCCCTCATTACGTGACTGTAGTTCCTTCCTCATCAGGTGTCTCTGGCTTCTCCCTCATCAGGTGTCTCTGGCTTCTCCCTCATCAGGTGTCTCTGGCTTCTCCCTCATCAGGTATCTCTGGCTCCTCTCTCATCAGGTGTCTCTGGCTTCTCCCTCATCAGGTGTCTCTGGCTTCTCCCTCATCAGGTATCTCTGGCTCCTCTCTCATCAGGTGTCTCTGGCTTCTCCCTCATCAGGTGTCTCTGGCTTCTCCCTCATCAGGTGTATCTGGCTTCTCCCTCATCAGGTGTCTCTGGCTTCTCCCTCATCGGGTGTCTCTGGCTTCTCCCTCATCAGGTGTCTCTGGCTTCTCCCTCATCAGGTGTCTCTGGCTTCTCCCTCATCAGGTGTCTCTGGCTCCTCCCTCATCAGGTGTCTCTTGCTCCTCCCTCATCAGGTGTCTCTGGCTTCTCCCTCATCAGGTGTCTCTGGCTCCTCCCTCATCAGGTGTCTCTGGCTTCTCCCTCATCAGGTGTCTCTGGCTCTTCCCTCATCAGGTGTCTCTGGCTTTTCCCTCATCAGGTGTCTCTGGCTTCTCCCTCATCAGGTGTCTCTGGCTCTTCCCTCATCAGGTGTCTCTGGCTTTTCCCTCATCATGTGTCTCTGGCTTCTCCCTCATCATGTGTCTCTGGCTCCTCCCTCATCAAGTGTCTCTGGCTTCTGCCTCATCAGGTGTCTCTGGCTTCTCCCTCCTCATGTGTCTCTGGCTTCTCCCTCCTCAGGTGTTTCTGGCTTCTCCCTCATCAGGTGTCTCTGGCACCTCCCTCATCAGGTGTCTCTGGCTCCTCCCCAATCAGGTGTCTCTGGCTTCTCCCTCATCAGGTGTCTCTGGCTTCTCCCTTGTTACGCCCAGCGCTCCGGGTCCCTGTTCTTCCCCGGAGCGCTCGCGGCGTTCTCCTGTGTGCAGCGCCCCTGTCAGACCCGCTGACCGGGAACACTGCTCTAGTATCACCGGTGGGGATGCGATCCGCGTAGCGGGACGTGCCCACCCGTGGGTCGCATCCCAATCCCCTCACCTGCCCCGTCCTCCTTCTGTCCCATCCCGGCATGCACGGCCCTGCTCTCTAGGGCGCGCGCGCACCGGCTCTCTGAAATTTAAAGGACCAGTGCACCACTAATTGGTGCCTGGCCCAATTAAGTGTAATCACTCCCTACACATAAAAACCCACTCCCCCTTCCTGTCCTTGCCGGATCTTGTTGCCCTAGTGCCCTGAGAAAGCGTTTTGTGTGTATCCCTAGCCTGTGTATTCAGACCCTTTGCAGTTGCCCCTGACTACGAGCCTTTGCCGCCTGCCTTGACCTCTTGCTACGTCCGACTTTGCATTTGCCTTGTCCTTGTGTTCCACGCCTATCTCAGGTCGAGGTCGAGTCGCTATCAGGGGATACAACCTGGGAGTTACCGCCGCAGCAAGTCCATCCCGCCTTGCGGCGGGCTCTGGTGAAAACCAGTAACTTCTTAGAACCGGTCCCTTGGTACGGCCCACGCCATCGCCTCACTGACATGGAGGTGTCAGGATTCGGCAGGCTGGAGGTGGATCCTCTGTGTCAGAGAGGGATTGGCGTGGACCGTGTCGGTGGACCGGTTCTAAGTTGCTACTGGTTTTCACCAGAGCCCTCCGCAAAGCGGGATGGACTTTCAGCGGCGGTAGCAACCAGGTCGTATCCACCGGCAACGGCTCAACCTCTCTGACTGCTGAGATAGGCGCGGTACAAGGGAGTAGACAAGAGCAAGGTCGGACGTAGCAGAAGGTCAGGGCAGGCAGCAAGGATCGTAGTCAGGGGCAACGGCAGGAGGTCTGGAACACAGGCTAGGAACACACAAGGAAACGCTTTCACTGGCACAATGGCAACAAGATCCGGCAAGGAAGTGCAGGGGAAGTGAGGTATTATAGGGAAGTACACAGGTGAAGATACTGATTAAAACCCATGCGCCAATCAGTGGCGCACCGGCCCTTTAAATCGCAAAGACCCGGTGCGCGCGCGGGAGCGGGGCCGCGCGCGCCGGGACAGCACAGACGGGGAACGAGTCTGGTAAGCGGGTCGGGATGCGCACCGCGAGTGGGCGCGTCCCGCATCGCGAATCGCATCCCGGCTGGGGACATAATCGCAGCACACCCGGTCAGCGGGTCTGACCAGGGCGCTGCTAACAGGAGAACGCCGTGAGCGCTCCGGGGAGGAGCGGGGACTCGGAGCGCTCGGCGTAACAGGAGGATCCACTACCCGTGTCCTACCCGCATACCGGTCCGGTTCCTGACAGTAGAGCCGGCCATGGATCCCGCTGAGGTGCCGCTGCCAAGTCTCGCTGACCTGACCACCGTGGTTGCCCAGCAGTCTCAACAGATCGCCCAACAAGGACAACAGCTGTCGCAGTTGACCGCCATGTTCCAGCAGCTTCTGCCTCCACAGCGTCAAACATCTCCTCCGCCAGCTCCAGCTTCCCCTCCACTGCAAGTTGCCGCTTCTACCTCTCGAGTCTGCCTGTCTCTTCCTGAGAAATTTGATGGGGACTCTAAGATGTGCTGTGGGTTCCTGTCTCAATGTTCCCTGCACCTCGAGATGATGTCGGACCAGTTCCCCACAGAACGGTCTAAGGTGGCTTTCGTGGTCAGTTTGTTGTCTGGAAAGGCCTTGTCCTGGGCCACCACGCTTTGGGACCGCAACGATCCTGCCACTGCTTCCATCCAATCCTTCTTCTCTGAAGTACGCAGTGTCTTTGAGGAGCCAGCCCGGGCTTCCTCAGCCGAGACGGCTCTATTGAATCTTGTCCAAGGGAGCTCTTCAGTGGGCGAATATGCCATACAGTTCCGTACCCTCGCCTCTGAACTCGCGTGGAACAATGAGGCCCTCTGCGCGACCTTCAAGAAAGGTTTATCCAGCCACATCAAAGATGTTCTGGCCGCACGAGAAATTCCTGCTACCCTGTCTGAACTTATCCAGTTGGCCACCCGCATTGATATGCGTTTCTCTGAAAGACCACAGGAGCTCTGCCAAGAAAAGGATCTTGTTCGCACCAGGCGGTTTCTTTGCTCGGCATCTCTCTTCCAGAGTTCACTGCAACCTACTCGTGTGCCTCCCGCCGAGGAGGCTATGCAAGTGGATCGGTCTCGCCTGACCCAAGAAGAGAGGACTCGCCGCAGAAATGGAAATTTGTGCCTGTACTGTGCCAGTACCGAACATTTCCTAAAGAACTGCCCTATTCGTCCTCCGCGTCAGGGAAACGCACGCACCTAGTTAACGTGGGAGAGGCGTTACTAGGTGTGAATTCATCCTCTCCACGTCTGACTATACCTGTGCGGATTTCTCTACCCACAAGTACCAATACCTCCTTCTCCGCTGTGGCTTTTCTGGACTAAGGTTCAGCAGGAAATTTCATTGAAGCCTCTCTCATCAACAGATGCAATATTCCTGTTACCCGTCTCGTCAAACCTCTCTTCATTTCATCTGTGAATGGAGAAAGACTGGTCTGCACCGTGCGTTATCACACAGAACCTTTGCTCATGAACGCTGGAGATCTCCATCATGAAAGTTTTGCATTTTTTGTATTACCCAACTGTACCTCTGAAATTCTTCTTGGCTTGCCCTGGCTCCAGCGTCACGCACCTATCCTCGACTGGGCCACTGGGGACATTAAAAGTTGGGGATCTTCCTGCCGCAAACGATGTCTCAAGTCTGTTCCCACCTGTCAAGTCTCCTTCGCCACACCATTGCCAGGTCTTCCTAAAGCCTATCAGGACTACTCTGATGTTTTCTCTAAAAAGCAAGCAGAAGTCTTACCGCCACACAGACCCTTTGACTGTCCTATTGATTTGCTTCCAGGCACTACTCCACCCCGTGGCAGGATTTTCCCACTATCCGCTCCTGAAACGCAGGCCATGTCTCAATATATACAATAAAACCTTAAAAAGGGTTTTATCCGAAAATCTTCATCTCCTGCAGGAGCAGGCTTCTTTTTCGTTGCCAAAAAAGATGGATCCCTACGGCCTTGCATTGATTACCGCGGTCTTAACAAAATCACTGTAAAGAACCGTTATCATCTGCCTCTCATCTCAGAACTATTTGATCGCCTGCGGGGAGCAAAAATTTTTACCAAGCTCGATCTCAGGGGTGCCTATAATCTCATCCGTATTCATCTGTATTCGAGAATGATGAATGGAAAACCGCCTTCAATACTAGAGATGGACACTTTGAGTACCTTGTCATGCCCTTTGGGCTTTGCATAGCCCCTGCAGTCTTTCAGGACTTTGTCAATGAGATTTTTCGGGACCTGTTGTATTCCTGTGTGGTAGTCTAACTTGATGACATCCTCATTTTTTCCCCCAACCTAGACGAACACCACCTCCATGTCCGTCAAGTGCTTCAGCGCCTACGCAAAAATCATCTTTATGCCAAAATTGAAAAATGTCTCTTTGAGCGCAGCAGTCTACCCTTCCTGGGATACATAGTGTCCGGTCAAGGTCTTCAAATGGACTCTGACAAGCTTTCGGCGGTAATAGATTGGCCACGCCCCACTGGTCTGCGAGCTATCCAACGATTTGTCGATTTGCTAATTATTACCGACAATTCATTCCCCACTTCTCCACCATCGTTGCTCCTATTGCAGCATTGACCAAGAAAAATGCTAATCCGTAATACTGGCCACCGCAGGCGGAGGAAGCCTTTAACCACCTCAAAGCCGCCTTCGCCTCTGCACCAGTCTTGTCCAGGCCAGATCCTCTCAAGCCTTTCTTCCTCGAGGTTGACGCCTCCTCAGTCGGAGCCGGGGACGTCCTTCTTCAAAAAACCGCTAAGGGAAAAAACGTCACTTGCGGATTTTTCTCCAAAACTTTTTCTCCTCCTGAAAAAAACTATTCTATAGGAGACCGTGAACTATTGGCCATTAAGTTGGCTCTTGAAGAGTGGAGACATCTTCTGGAAGGATCCCTTCATCCCATCACCATCTACACGGACCATAAAAATTTGTCTTATCTTCAGTCCGCCCAGCGTTTAAATCCTCGCCAGGCTAGATGGTCGTTGTTTTTTGCCCGTTTCAATTTTCAGATTCACTTTCGCCCTGCGGACAAGAATTTCAGGGCAGATGCTCTATCACGTTCCACCGATGCCTCTGAATCCGAAGCTCTTCCTCAGCACATCATACCTCCAGAGTGTCTGATCTCCTCTGCTCCTGCTTCTCTGGTGCCAATTCCTCCGGGAAAAACTTATGTTCCTCCACGTCTTCACCTCCAGACTCTCAAATGGGGTCATTCCTCCCTTCTGGCTGGTCATGCTGGAATCAAAAAATCTATATAGTTAATTGCCAGACACTATTGGTGGTCTTCCCTGGAGAAAGATGTGATGGATTTCGTACGGGCCTGTACAGTGTGTGCACGTGACAAGACTCCATGCCATAAGCCAGCTGGTCTTCTCCTTCCTCTGCCAGTGCCTGAACAGCCATGGTCCCATATAGCTATGGATTTCATCACTGATCGAATTTCATCTCATGGCAACACTGTCATTTGGGTGGTCGTTGATCGCTTTTCCAAAATGGCTCATTTTGTTCCGCTTCCAGGCCTTCCTTCTGCGCCTCAATTGGCAAAACAATTTTTTCTCCAAATTTTTCCTCTCAACGGGCTTCCCAAGCATATTGGCCCTCATTTACTAAGAGTGGAGTGTCGGTTTGTGTTTTTGCAAGTCATTTACTCCTTTTTTTTTTATGATGCTATTTACTAATCTGTCGCCCAATTTCCCTTTCTTTCTGTAGCAGGTTTTTTTTCTGTCGCACAAAATGTATTCTGTGCTACAGAGAAAAAGTCTCTGCAAATTCTGACTACATTAGTGCTTGTACTACTACTCCCATCATGGAACAGGGTCTGTTCCATGTTGGGGGTAGCAGTAGAGGGGCGGAGGGATTGATCGCACCGGGTCTCACTTCTGAGACCCGATCCGATCAGATGTTATTAAGCAGGGGAGCGGGCGGCATGTTCCGATCCCCTGCAATGTACAGTAAACTTTCATTTTTAAATTCCCCACCATGAGCCCTGAATGGCCGGGACCGAGGAGCCAATCAGGGCTCCTGACAGGGTTTTAATATAGAAGCGCTGTGGTGGGCAAAGATGTATAGAATCGCTGGGGGGGGGTATATATCTGGCCCCTCCAGTGTTTCTATATATCTTTCCCCCTGCTGCGCTATATCAAACTTAGTGGCCGCTGCACTTGAATAAATGTACTGCCCCCCCAACGCTATTATATATCTATACTGACCCCCGCTGCGCATATACTGACCCCCGCTGCGCATATACTGACCCCCGCTGCGCATATTTATATATATATACTGCCCCCCCCCCAGCTGCGCATATTAACCCCTTAAGGACCAGGCCATTTTATACCTTAAGGACCGGAGCGTTTTTTGCAATTCTGACCACTGTCACTTTAAACATTAATAACTCTGATGCTTTTAGTTATCATTCTGATTCCGAGATTGTTTTTTCGTGACATATTCTACTTTAACTTGGTGGTAAAATTTTATGGTAACTTGCATCCTTTCTTGGTGAAAAATCCCAAAATTTGATGAAAAAAATGAAAATTTTGCATTTTTCTAACTTTGAAGCTCTCTGCTTGTAAGGAAAATGGATATTCAAAATATATTTTTTTGGGTTCACATATACAATATGTCTACTTTATGTTTGCATCATAAAATTTATGAGTTTTTACTTTTGGAAGACACCAGAGGCTTCAAAGTTCAGTAGCAATTTTGAAATTTTTCACAAAATTTTCAAACTCACTATTTTCCAGGGACCAGTTCAGTTTTGAAGGGGATTTGAAGGGTCTTCATATTAGAAATACCCCATAAAAGACCCCATTATAAAAACTACACCCCCTAAAGTAATCAAAAAAACATTCAGTAAGTGTATTAACCCTTTAGGTGTTTCACAGGAATAGCAGCAAAGTGAAGGAGAAAATTCAAAATCTTCATTTTTTACACTCGCATGTTCTTGTAGACCCAATTTTTGAATTTTTGTAAGGGGTAAAAAGGAGAAAATTTTTACTTGTATTTGAAACCCAATTTCTCTCGAGTAAGCACATACCTCATATGTCTATGTTAATTGTTCGGCGGGCGCAGTAGAGGGCTCAGAAGGGAAGGAGCGACAAATGGTTTTTGGGGGGCATGCCGCATTTAGGAAGCCCCTATGGTGCCAGGACAGCAAAAAAAAACACATGGCATACCATTTTGGAAAGTAGACCCCTCAGGGAACGTAACAAGGGGTTAAGTGAACCTTAATACCCCACAGGTGATTCACGACTTTTGCATATGTAAAAAATATATATATTTTTTTTACCTAAAATGCTTGGTTTCCCAAAAATTTTACATTTTTAAAAAGGGTAATAGCAGAAAATACCCCCCAAAATTTGAAGCCCAATTTCTCCCGATTCAGAAAACACCCCATATGGGGGTGAAAAGTGCTCTGCTGGTGCACTACAGGTCTCAGAAGAGAAGGAGTCACATTTGGCTTTTTGAAAGCAAATTTTGCTCTGGGGGCATGCCGCATTTAGGAAGCCCCTATGGTGCCAGAACAGCAAAAAAAAAACACATGGCATACCATTTTGGAAACTAGACCCCTCAGGGAACGTAACAAGGGGTAACGTGAACCTTAATGCCCTACAGGTGTTTCACGACTTTTGCATATGTAAAAAAAAAAAATTTTTTTTTACCTAAAATGCTTGTTTTCCCAAAATGTTTACATTTTTAAAAAGGGTAATAGCGGAAAATACTCCCCAAAATTTGAAGCCCAATTTCTCCCGATTCAGAAAACACCCCATATGGGGGTGAAAAGTGCTCTGCTGGCGCACTACAGGTCTCAGAAGAGAAGGAGTAACATTTGGCTTTTTGAAAGCAAATTTTGCTCTGGGGGCATGCCGCATTTAGGAAGCCCCTATGGTGCCAGAACAGCAAAAAAAAAAACACATGGCATACCATTTTGGAAACTAGACCCCTCGGGGAACGTAACAAGGGGTAATGTGAACCTTAATACCCTACAGGTGTTTCACGACTTTTGCATATGTAAAAAAATATATATATTTTTTACCTAAAATGCTTGGTTTCCCAAAATGTTTACAATTTTAAAAAGGGTTATAGCAGAAAATACCCCCCCAAAATTTGAAGCCCAATTTCTCCCGATTCAGAAAACACCCCATATGGGTGTGAAAAGTGCTCTGCTGGCGCACTACAGGTCTCAGAAGAGAAGGAGTCACATTTGGCTTTTTGAAAGCGAATTTTGCTCTGGGGGCATGCCGCATTTAGGAAGCCCCTATGGTGCCAGGACAGCAAAAAAAAACACATGGCATACCATTTTGGAAACTAGACCCCTTTGGGAACGTAACAAGGGGTAATTTGAACCTTAATACCCTACAGGTGTTTCACGACTTTTGCATATGTAAAAAAATATATATTTTTTTTACCTAAAATGCTTGTTTTCCCAAAAATTTTACATTTTTTAAAAGGGTAATAGCAGAAAATACCCCCCAAAATTTGAAGCCCAATTTCTCCCGAGTACGGCGATACCCCATATGTGGCCCTAAACTGTTGCCTTGAAATACGACAGCGCTCCAAAGTGAGAGCGCCATGCGCATTTGAGGCCTAAATTAGGGACTTGCATAGGGGTGGACATAGGGGTATTCTACGCCAGTGATTCCCAAACAGGGTGCCTCCAGCTGTTGTAAAACTCCCAGCATGCTTGGACAGTCAACGGCTATCTGGCAATACTGGGAGTAGTTGTTTTGCAACAGCTGGAGGCTCCGTTTTGGAAACAGTGGCGTACCAGACGTTTTTCATTTTTATTGGAGAGGGGAGTGGGGCTGTGTAGGGGTATGTGTATATGTAGTGTTTTTTACTTTTTATTTTATTTTGTGTTAGTGTAGTGTAGTGTTTTTAGGGTACAGTCGCACGGGCGGGGGTTTACAGTAGTTTCTCGCTGGCAGTTTGAGCTGCGGCAGAAATTTTGCCGCACCTCAAACTTGCAGCCGGATACTTACTGTAATCCTCCGCCCATGTGAGTGTACCCTGTACGTTCACATTGGGGGGGGGGGGGGGGGGAACATCCAGCTGTTGCAAAACTACAACTCCCAGCATGTACGGTCTATCAGTGCATGCTGGGAGTTGTAGTTTTGCAACAGCTGGATGCACACTGGTTGTGAAACACCGAGTTTGGTAACAAACTCAGTGTTTTGCAACCAGTGTGCCTTCAGCTGTTGCAAAAGCTACAACCCCCAGCATGTACGGACAGCGGAAGGGCATGCTGGGTGTTGTAGTTATGCAACAGCTGGAGGCATACTACTTTGGCTGGGGATGCTGGGGATTGTAGTTATGCAACAGCTGGAGACACACTGGTTTGCTGCTTAACTCAGTGTGCCTTCAGCTGTTGCAAAACTACAACTCTCAGCAGTCACCGACAGCCAACGGGCATGCTGGGAGTTGTAGTTATGCAACCACCAGATGCACCACTACAACTCCCAGCATGCACTTTAGCTGATTGTGCAAGCTGGGAGTTGTAGTTACACAACAGCTGAAGGTGCACTTTTCCATAGAAAGAATGTGCCTCCAGCTGTTTCAAAACTACAAGTCCCAGCATGCCCTTTTTGCATGCTGGGAGCTGTTGCTAAGCAACAGCAGGAGGCTGTCACTCACCTCCAACGATCCTCGCTGCACAGGTCAGTCCCTCGTCGTCTCCGCCGCCGCCGCTGCTCCTGGGGCCCCGATCCCAACAGGGGCGCCGGGGATCGGGGTCCCCAGCACCCGGGGTGCACGTCCCGCACCCGATCACGTCCTCCGGAAGAGGGGCGGAGCGGGTTGCGGGAGTGACACCCGCAGCAGGCGCCCTGATTGGTCGGCCGGTAATCCGGCCGACGAATCAGGGCGATCGTGAGGTGGCACCAGTGCCACCTCACCCCTGCTGGCTCTGGCTGTTCGGGGCCATCTCTGACGGCCCCGATCAGCCAATAATTCCGGGTCACCGGGTCACTGGAGACCCGATTGGCCCGGAATCCGCCGCAGATCGCTGGACTGAATTGTCCAGCGATCTGCGGCCATCGCCGACATGGGGGGGTCATAATGACCCCCCTGGGCGATATGCCCCGATGCCTGCTGAACGATTTCAGCAGGCATCGGGGACCGGCTCCGCTCCAGATGGTTGCGGGGGGCCGGTAAAACACATAACGTTCTCATACGTCATGTGTCCTTAAGGACTCGGAAATGGAGACATATGAGAACGTCATGTGTCCTTAAGGGGTTAATATTCATGCTCTCCCTCCCCTGACTACCAATGAATGAAAACTCTATTAGCGGGGGAGCGGAAGGCTGCTGCCCGCTCACGCTGCTAAGAGTTTGTCATTCATAGCGGGCAGCAGCTGCATATCATGCTGTGGGGGTCAGACATATGGATATATATCTGCCCCTCACATCATACATATACAAATGCCGGCTCACCAATAGGAATGACAAGTAAAGCAGTGCAGGGAGGCTGGCGCTGCTGTTCCTAATAGCTTACTTGTCATTCATAGCGGTGAGCCGGCATTTGTATATGTATGATGTGAGGGGCAGATATATATATATATATCCATATGTCTGACCCCCACAGCATGATATGCAGCTGCTGCCTGCTATGAATGACAAACTCTTAGCAGCGTGAGCGGGCAGCAGCCTTCCGCTCCCCCGCTAATAGAGTTTTCATTCATTGGTAGCCAGGGGAGGGAGAGCATGAATATTAATATGCGCAGCTGGGGGGGTCAGTATATATATATAAATATGCGCAGCAGGGGTCAGTATATGCGCAGCGGGGGTCAGTATAGATATATAATAGCGTTGGGGGGGCAGTACATTTATTCAAGCGCAGCGGCCACTAAGTTTGATATAGCGCAGCAGGGGGAAAGATATATAGAAACGCTGGAGGGGGCAGATATATACCCCCCCCAGCGATTCTATACATCTTTGCCCACCACAGCGCTTCTATATTAAAACCCTGCCAGGAGCCCTGATTGGCTCCTCGGTCCCGGCCATTCAGGGCTCCTGGTGGGGAATTTAAAAATGAAAGTTTACTGTACATTGCAGGGGATCGGAACATGACGCCCGCTCCCCTGCTTAATAACATCTGATCGGATTGGGTCTCAGAAGTGAGACCCGGTGTGATCAATCCCTCAGCCCCTCTACTACTACCCCCAACATGGAACAGACCCTGTTCCATGCTGGGGGTAGCAGGATTCACTCCGTTTTGAGGAATTTACCTACAGCTCTGAGCTGTCGGCTTTCTGTGAAGCAAAACTCACAGGTTTTCCTGTGAGTTTTCTTCACACTCGGAGGGTTTTTTCTCTTTTTGTAGGGAACACGCCCCTTTTGTTGTTTTTTTTTTCCACTCTGAGTGATTTTGATTTTGGCGCAAATTCTGGCGCAGACAGAATTCTGGCTCAAAATCTGACAAAAAGTGTTGGGATCCTGTTAGTAAATGAGGGCCATTGTCTCTGATAGGGGCGTTCAATTTGTCTCAAAATTTTGGATGGCACTTTGCAGCCAATTAAAAATCAAATTAAGTTTTTCTTCTGCTTCTCACCCCCAATCCAATGGACAAGTGGAAAGAGTGAATCAGATTCTTGGTGACTACCTGCGACATTTTGTTTCCTCTCGCCAAGATGATTGGGTTGACCTCCTGCCCTGGGCTGAATTCTTGTACAACTTCAAAAATTCTGAATCTTCCTCCAAATCTCCATTTTTTGTGGTGCACGGCCGTCACCCGCTGCCCCCCCTCCCCATTCCCACTTCATCTGGAGTTCCTGCCATGGATGAATCTGGAAGGAAACTCAAGTCGCTCCTACCGGCCTCTTCTCGCATGAAGAGACATGCGGATAAAAAGAGAAGAACTCCTCCTGTCTTTGCCCCCGGTGACAAAGTCCGTTTCCGTGTTCCTAGCTACAAGTTGGGTCCTCCTTACCTCGGGCAATTTAAAATCAAAATTCCAATCAATTCTGTCTCCTACAAGCTCCATCATCCTTCTTCTCTTCGCATTCCCAACTCTTTCCATGTTTCTCTTCTCAAACCTCTCATACTTAACCGTTATTCTCCGAAGGTCACTGTTCCTGCTCCTGTTTCTGGCTCCTCTGATGTCTTCTCTGTCAAGGTCGTCCGAGGTCGTCCGAGGTAAAAGATTTTTTTTTAATGATTGGGAAAATTGTGGTCCAGAAGACAGGTCCTGGGAACCTGAGGCCAACATTCTTGACAAAGAGCTCGTCCACAGATTCTTGGGCTCCAAAAGGAGGGGCAGACCCAAGGGGGGGTACTGTTACGCCGAGTGCTCCGGGTCCCAGTTCCTCCCCAGAGCGTTTGCAGCGTTCTCCTGCGTGCAGCGCCCTGGTCAGGCCCGCTGACCGGGATCGCTGCTCTAGTATCACCGGCGGGGATGTGATCCGCGTGTGTCTCTGGCTTCTCCCTCATCAGGTGTCTCTGGCTTCTCCCTCATCAGGTGTCTCTGGCTTCTCCCTCATCAGGTGTCTCTGGCTTCTCCCTCATCAGGTGTCTCTGGCTTCTCCCTCATCAGGTGTCTCTGGCTTCTCCCTCATCAGGTGTCTCTGGCACCTCCCTCATCAGGTGTCTCTGGCTCCTCCCTCCTCAGGTGTCTCTGGCTTCTCCCTCATCAGGTGTCTCTGGCACCTCCCTCATCATGTGTCTCTGGCTCCTCCCTCCTCAGGTGTCTCTGGCTTCTCCCTCCTCAGGTGTCTCTGGCTTCTCCCTCATCAGGTGTCTCTGGCTTCTTCCTCATCATGTGTCTCTGGCACCTCCCTCATCATGTGTCTCTGGCTCCTCCCTCATCAGGTGTCTCTGGCTTCTCCCTCATCAGGTGTCTCTGGCTTCTCCCTCATCAGGTGTCTCTGGCTCCTCCCTCCTCAGGTGTCTCTGGCTTCTCCCTCATCAGGTGTCTCTGGCACCTCCCTCATCAGGTGTCTCTGGCTCCTCCCTCCTCAGGTGTCTCTGGCTTCTCCCTCCTCAGGTGTCTCTGGCTTCTCTCTCATCATGTGTTTCAGGCTTCTCCCTCATCAGGTGTCTCTGGCTCCTCCCTCATCAGGTGTCTCTGGCTTTTCCCTCATCATGTGTCTCTGGCACCTCCCTCATCATGTGTCTCTGGCTCCTCCCTCATCAGGTGTCTCTGGCTTCTCTCTCATCATGTGTTTCAGGCTTCTCCCTCATCAGGTGTCTCTGGCTCCTCCCTCATCAGGTGTCTCTGGCTTCTTCCTCATCATGTGTCTCTGGCACCTCCCTCATCATGTGTCTCTGGCTCCTCCCTCCTCAGGTGTCTCTGGCTTCTCCCTCCTCAGGTGTCTCTGGCTTCTCTCTCATCATGTGTTTCAGGCTTCTCCCTCATCAGGTGTCTCTGGCTTCTTCCTCATCATGTGTCTCTGGCACCTCCCTCATCATGTGTCTCTGGCTTCTTCCTCATCATGTGTCTCTGGCACCTCCCTCATCAGGTGTCTCTGGCTTCTCCCTCATCAGGTGTCTCTGGCTTCTCCCTCATCAGGTGTCTCTGGCACCTCCCTCATCAGGTGTCTCTGGCTCCTCCCTCCTCAGGTGTCTCTGGCTTCTCCCTCATCAGGTGTCTCTGGCACCTCCCTCATCAGGTGTCTCTGGCTCCTCCCTCCTCAGGTGTCTCTGGCTTCTCCCTCCTCAGGTGTCTCTGGCTTCTCTCTCATCATGTGTTTCAGGCTTCTCCCTCATCAGGTGTCTCTGGCTCCTCCCTCATCAGGTGTCTCTGGCTTTTCCCTCATCATGTGTCTCTGGCACCTCCCTCATCATGTGTCTCTGGCTCCTCCCTCATCAGGTGTCTCTGGCTTCTCCCTCATCAGGTGTCTCTGGCTTCTCTTTCATCATGTGTCTCTGGCTTCTCCCTCATCATGTGTCTCTGGCTCCTCCCTCCTCAGGTGTCTCTGGCTTCTCCCTCATCAGGTGTCTATGGCTTCTCCCTCATCAGGTGTCTCTGGCTTCTCCCTCATCAGGTGTCTCTGGCTTTTCCCTTATCAGGTGTCTCTGGCTTCTCCCTCATCAGGTGTCTCTGGCTTCTCCCTCATCAGGTGTCTCTGGCTTCTTCCTCATCAGGTGTCTCTGGCTTCTCCCACATCAGGTGTCTCTGGCTCCTCCCACATCAGGAGTCTCTGGCTCCTCCCACATCAGGTCTTTGGCTCCTCCCTGATCAGAATTATCTGGCTCCTCCCTCATCAGGTGTCTTTGCTCCTCCCTCATCAGGTATCTCTGGCTCCTCCCTCATCAGGTGGTGTTTCTTGCTTTTCCCTTATCAGGTGTCTCTGGCTTCTCCCTCATCAGGTGTCTCTGGCTTGTCCCTCATCAGGTGTCTCTGGCTCATCCCTCATCAGGTGTCTCTGGCTCCTCCCTCATCAGGTGTCTCTGGCTTCTCCCTCATCAGGTGTCTCTGGATCCTCCCCCATCAGGTGTCTCTGGCTTCTCCCTCATCAGGTGTCTCTGGCTCCTCACCCATCAGGTGTCTCTGGCTCCTCCCTCATCAGGTGTCTCTGGCTTCTCCCTCATCAGGTGTCTCTGGGTTCTCCCTCATCAGGTGTCTCTGGCTCCTCCCCCATCAGGTGTCTCTGGCTTCTCCCTCATCAGGTGTCTCTGGCTTCTCCCTCATCAGGTGTCTCTGGCTTCTCCCTCATCTGGTGTCTTTGGCTTCTCCCTCATCAGGTGTCTCTGGCTCCTCCCTCATCAGGTGTCTTTGGCTTTTCCCTCATCATGTGTCTCTGGCACCTCCCTCATCATGTGTCTCTGGCTCCTCCCTCCTCAGGTGTCTCTGGCTTCTCTCTCATCATGTGTCTCTGGCTTCTCCCTCATCATGTGTCTCTGGCTCCTCCCTCATCAGGTGTCTCTGGCTTCTCCCTCATCATGTGTCTCTGGCTCCTCCCACATCAGGATTCTCTGGCTCCTCCCACATCAGGTGTCTTTGGCTCCTCCCTGATCAGAATTATCTGGCTCCTCCCTCATCATGTGTCTTTGCTCCTCCCTCATCAGGTGTCTCTGGCTCCTCCCTCATCAGGTATCTCTGGCTCCTCCCTCATCAGGTGGTGTTTCTTGCTTTTCCCTTATCAGGATTCTCTGGCTCCTCCCTCATTAGGTGTCTCTGGCTCCTCCCTCATCAGGTGTCTCTGGCTCCTCCCTCATCAGGTGTCTCTGGCTCCTCCCTCATCAGGATTCTCTGGCTCCTCATTCATCAGGTGTCTCTGGCTCCTCCCTCATCAGGTGTCTCTGGCTCCTCCCTCATCAGGTGTCTCTGGCTCCTCCCTCATCAGGATTCTCTGGCTCCTCATTCATCAGGTGTCTCTGGCTCCTCCCTCATCAGGTGTCTCTGGCTCCTCCCTCATCAGGTGTCTCTGGCTCCTCCCTCATCAGATTTTCTCGCTCCTCTCTCATGATGCCCTCAGGCACTGTGAGGGAGATTTATCAAGACTTGTGCAGAGAAAAAGTTGCTAAGTTGCCAATAGTAACCAATCAGATCACTTTTTCCATTTTTTCCATTTCTAAAAAGGTCTCTGAAAACCAAAAGAAGCGATCTGATTCGTTGCTATGGGCAACTGTTAACCATTTGTGACCAGTGTCTATAAAGTTTCATTTTCATATCTGAACTATATAAACCACAGCTGAGATTTGATTGGTTGTTAGGGGCAACTCCCCTTTTTTTAAATAGTTTTTCCTCAATAAACTTTACGATCATGGTAACGTGTCATGGCGGTCGTACCTGCAGATGATGATGACCCAGTTGTATGTGATGGGGACGACCATGATGTTGAGCCAAGCGTAGTACCAGCTACCGGCCGGGTCCAGGATCAACGCCCGCTTCTGGGTGCTGCACAAATAACCACAAATCTCCAAATAATAAAGGCTGTCAGTGAATAGAACACTCAGAAGAGATAAGCCATGCTGACCTAATACGTCTCACAGATGAGGGTTTGTTACAGTGTATCAGTCCAGGAAACAACTGCCTGGAATGAGGACAGGAGGGAGAACATATGCTGCTCACAGAGGATTGTCTATACTGATACATTGTAACAAATATTCAGCCCCTTATACCTGGGGTTGTTGGTCTCCCCCGCCCCTTATACCTGGGGTTGTTGGTCGCCCCCGCCCCTTATACCTGGGGTTGTTGGTCGCCCCCGTCCCTTATACCTGGGGTTGTTGGTCGCCCCCGCCCCTTATACCTGGGGTTGTTGGTCGCCCCCGCCCCTTATACCTGGGGTTGTTGGTCGCCCCCGTCCCTTATACCTGGGGTTGTTGGTCGCCCTCGTCCCTTATACCTGGGGTTGTTGGTCGCCCCCTCACTTTTACCTGAGATTGTTGGTCGCCCCGCCCCTTATTCCTGGGGTTGTTGGTCGCCCCCCGCCCCTTATACCTGAGGTTGTTGGTCGCCCCCTCCCTTATACCTGGGGTTGTTGGTCGCCCCCGCCCCTTATACCTGGGGTTGTTGGTCGCCCCCGCCCCTTATACCTGGGGTTGTTGGTCGCCCCTGCCCCTTATACCTGGGGTTGTTGGTCGCCCCCGTCCCTTATACCTGGGGTTGTTGGTCGCCCCCGTCCCTTATACCTGGGGTTGTTGGTCGCCCCCGTCCCTTATACCTGGGGTTGTTGGTCGCCCCCTCCCTTATACCTGAGGTTGTTGGTCGCCCCCTCCCTTATACCTGGGGTTGTTGGTCGCCCCCGCCCCTTATACCTGGGGTTGTTGGTCGCCCCCGTCCCTTATACCTGGGGTTGTTGGTCGCCCCCGTCCCTTATACCTGGGGTTGTTGGTCGCCCCCTCCCTTATACCTGAGGTTGTTGGTCGCCCCCTCCCTTATACCTGGGGTTGTTGGTCGCCCCCGCCCCTTATACCTGGGGTTGTTGGTCGCCCCCTCCCTTATACCTGAGGTTGTTGGTCGCCCCTCCCTTATACCTGGGGTTGTTGGTCGCCCCCTCCCTTATACCTGGGGTTGTTGGTCGCCCTTGTCCCTTATACCTGGGGTTGTTGGTCGCCCTCGTCCCTTATACCTGGGGTTGTTGGTCGCCCTCGTCCCTTATACCTGGGGTTGTTGGTCGCCCTCGTCCCTTATACCTGGGGTTGTTGGTCGCCCCCTCCCTTATACCTGGGGTTGTTGGTCGCCCCCGCCCCTTATTCCTGGGGTTGTTGGTCGCCCCTGCCCCTTATTCCTGGGGTTGTTGGACGCCCCCGCCCCTTATACCTGAGGTTGTTGGTTGCCCCCTCCCTTATACCTGGGGTTGTTGGTCGCCCTCGTCCCTTATACCTGAGGTTGTTGGTCACCCCCGCCCCTTATACCTGGGGTTGTTGGTGTTCTCTAAGGGCTTGGTCCAGGCTTTGATTTCCTCTTTCTCCATCCTCTCGGCTCGGTGGGACATCATCTGGGTTAGGGTATTCATGGCTGCAGCTGGTGGGATCGGCGTCCTGTGTGGTGTCTATACTGCGGGCGCTGTGTCACACCAGAGGCACAGGTGACGTGAACCTTAGTAACGGATCCCAAGCAGCGCCCCCCGGGGAGGCAGAACGCACCTGAGCCCGGAAGTGAGGACCTAAAGAGCCACGACTGAAGCTAATGAGCATCAGCTCCGCGCCACATCTGATCATTACCACACCTGGGGGAGAAGACGCGTCATGTGACTGCACTGGAACCACCTGACACATGCCAGGAGAGAGGCAACGTCTCTAGAACATCCCTCAAAGCCTTCGCCGAGATGATCAGGGAAGACGGCTCTCGCACAGTCTGTATCTAAAGGTTGTGAAGTTCAGGGGGTCCGGCCGGGCAGATGAAGGACCACGAGGCACGCTAACCCTCAGGGGTGTCCCGGGCCACCAGAGAGGAACCCATAGTAATGCCACTCCATGTAGGACCACTGCAGGATACAAGGAACCAGACATAAATACACCTCCATACTGCTAGATAGAGAGCGGTACATTTATTATTGCCTTTAGAGCCATTTTGTTGTGTATATTTGGTGCAGTTTAGACACAGTGGGGGGTTTTGCGCTTTTTGTGCAACTTTTCACATAGACATTCTTCAGGTGGTGCCAATCTACGATACCCAGCGCCCAAATATACTGTGTCCAGATCACATCAAACACTGGCCAAATATTACCCTTCCAGACTCTCCTCTCCTTCCTCTTCCAGGCTCTCCTCTCCTTCCTCTTCCAGACTCTCCTCTCCTTCCTCTTCCAGACTCTCCTCTCCTTCCTCTTCCAGACTCTCCTCTCCTTCCTCTTCCAGACTCTCCTCTCCTTCCTCTTCCAGACTCTCCTCTCCTTCCTCTTCCAGGCTCTCCTCTCCCTTCCTCTTCCCGGTTCTCCTCTCCTTCCTCTTCCAGGCTCTCCTCTCCTTCCTCTTCCAGGCTCTCCTCTCCTTCCTCTTCCAGACTCTCCTCTCCTTCCTCTTCCAGGCTCTCCTCTCCCTTCCTCTTCCCGGTTCTCCTCTCCTTCCTCTTCCAGGCTCTCCTCTCCTTCCTCTTCCAGGCTCTCCTCTCCTTCCTCTTCCAGACTCTCCTCTCCTTCCTCTTCCAGGCTCTCCTCTCCTTCCTCTTTCAGACTCTCCTCTCCCTTCTTCTTCCAGACTCTCCTCTCCTTCCTCTTCCAGGCTCTCCTCTCCCTTCTTCTTCAAGACTCTCCTCTCCTTCCTCTTCCAGGCTCTCCTCTCCCCCTTCCAGGCTCTCCTTTCCCTCCCTCTTCCAGGCTCTCCTCTCCTTCCTCTTCCAGGCTCTACTCTCCCTTCCTCTTCCAGGCTCTCCTCTCCCTTCCTCTTCCAGGCTCTCCTCTCCCTTCCTCTTCCAGGCTCTCCTCTCCCTTCCTCTTCCAGGCTCTCCTCTCCTTCCTCTTCCAGGCTCTCCTCTCCCTTCTTCTTCCAGACTCTCCTCTCCTTCCTCTTCCAGGCTCTCCTCTCCCTCTTCCAGGCTCTCCTCTCCCTCCCTCTTCCAGGCTTTCCTCTCCTTTCCTCTTCCAGGCTCTCCTCTCCCTCCCTCTTCCAGGCTCTCCTCTCCCTTCCTCTTCCAGGCTCTCCTCTCCCTCCCTCTTCCAGGCTCTCCTCTCCCTCCCTCTTCCAGGCTCTCCTCCCCTTCCTCTTCCAGGCTCTCCTCTCCTTCCTCTTCCAGGCTCTACTCTCCCTTCCAGACTCTCCTCTCCCTTCCTCTTCCAGACTCTCCTCTCCCTTCCTCTTCCAGGCTCTCCTCTCCCTTCCAGGTTCTCCTCTCCTTCCTCTTCCCGGTTCTCCTCTCCCTTCCTCTTCAAGACTCTCCTCTCCCTTCTTCTTCCAGACTCTCCTCTCCCTTCCTCTTCCAGGCTCTCCTCTCCTTCCTCTTCCAGGCTCTCCTCTCCCTTCCAGGTTCTCCTCTCCTTCCTCTTCCCAGTTCTCCTCTCCCTTCCTCTTCAAGACTCTCCTCTCCCTTCTTCTTCCAGACTCTCCTCTCCCTTCCTCTTCCAGGCTCTCCTTTCCCTCCCTCTTCCAGGCTCTCCTTTCCCTCCCTCTTCCAGGCTCTCCTCTCCCTCCCTCTTCCAGGCTCTCCTCTCCCTCCCTCTTCCAGGCTCTCCTCTCCCTCCCTCCCTCTTCCAGGCTATCCTCTCCTTCCTCTTTCAGGCTCTCCTCTCCCTTCCAGACTCTCCTCTCCCTTCCTCTTCCAGACTCTCCTCTCCCTTCCTCTTCCAGGCTCTCCTCTCCCTTCCAGGTTCTCCTCCCCTTCCTCTTCCTGGTTCTCTTCTCCTTCCTATTCCAGGCTCTCCTCTCCCTTCCTCTTCCAGGCTCTTCTTCTTCCAGACTCTCCTCTCCCTTCCTCTTCCAGACTCTCCTCTCCCTTCCTCTTCCAGGCTCTCCTCTCCCTTCCTCTTCCAGGCTCTCCTTTCCCTCTATCTTCCAGGCTCTCCTCTCCCTCCCTTTTCCAGGCTCTCCTCTCCCTTCCAGGCTCTCCTCTCCTTCCTCTTCCAGGCTCTCCTCTCCTTCCTCTTCCAGACTCTCCTCTCCTTCTTCTTCCAGACTCTCCTCTCCCTTCCTCTTCCAGGCTCTCCTTTCCTCTTCTTCCTCTTCCAGGCTCTCCTCTCCTCTTCTTCCTCTTCCAGGCTCTCCTCTCCTCATCTTCCTCTTCCAGACTCTCCTCTCCTTCCAGTCTCTCCTCTCCCTTACTCTTTCAGGCTCTCCTCTCCCTTACTCTTCCAGGCTCTCCTCTCCTTCCTCTTCCAGGCTCTCCTCTCCTTCCTCTTCCAGACTCTTCCCTCTCTTCCTCTTCCAGACTCTCCTCTCCTTCCTCTTCCAGGCTATCCTCTCTCTTCCTCTTCCAGGCTCTCCTCTCCCTTCCTGTTCCAGGCTCTCCTCTTCTCTCCCTTCCTGTTCCAGGCTCTCCTCTCCCTTCCAGGCTCTCCTCTCCCTCCCTCTTCAAGGCTCTCCTCTCCCTCCCTCTTCCAGGCTCTCCTCTCTCTCCCTCTTCCAGGCTCTCCTCTCCTTCCTCTTCCAGGCTCTCCTCTCCCTCCTCTTCCAGGCTCTCCTCTCCCTTCCAGACTCTCCTCTCCCTTGCAGGTTCTCCTCTCCTTCCTCTTCCCGGTTCTCCTCTCCCTTCCTCTTCAAGGCTCTCCTCTCCCTTCTTCTTCCAGGCTCTCCTGTCCCTCCCTCTTCCAGGCTCTACTCTCCCTCCCTCTTCCAGGCTCTCCTCTCCCTTCCTCTTCCAGGCTCTCCTCTCCCTTCCTCTTCCAGGCTCTCCTCTCCCTTCCTCTTCCAGGCTCTCCTCTCCCTTCCAGACTCTCCTCTCCCTTCCTCTTCCAGGCTCTCCTTTCCCTCCCTCTTCCAGGCTCTCCTCTCCCTTCCTCTTCCAGGCTCTCCTCTCCCTCCCTCTTCCAGGCTCTCCTCTCCCTTCCTCTTCCAGGCTCTCCTTTCCCTCTCTCTTTCAGGCTCTCCTCTCCCTCCCTTTTCCAGGCTTTCTTCTCCCTTCCAGACTCTCCTCTCCTTCCTCTTCCAGGCTCTCCTCTCCCTTCCTCTTCCAGGCTCTCCTCTCCCTTCCTCTTCCAGGCTCTCCTCTTCTTCCAGACTCTCCTCTCCTTCCTCTTCCAGGCTCTCCTCTCCCTTCCTCTTCCAGGCTCTCCTCTCCTTCTTCTTCCAGACTCTCCTCTCCCTTCCTCTTCCAGGCTCTCCTCTCCTCTTCTTCCTCTTCCAGACTCTCCTCTCCTTCCAGGCTCTCCTCTCCCTTACTCTTTCAGGCTCTCCTCTCCCTTACTCTTCCAGGCTCACCTCTCCTTCCTCTTCCAGGCTCTCCTCTCCTTCCTCTTCCAGACTCTTCCCTCTCTTCCTCTTCCAGGCTCTCCTCTCCTTCCTCTTCCCTCTCTTCCTCTTCCAGACTATCCTCTCCTTCCAGGCTCTCCTCTCCCTTCCTCTTACAGGCTCTCCTCTCCCTTCCTCTTACAGGCTCTCCTCTTCTCTCCCTTTCTGTTCCAGGCTCTCCTCTCCTTCCTGTTCCAGGCTCTCCTCTCTTTTCCTTCCTCTTCTAGGCTCTCCTTTCCTCTTCCAGGCTCTCCTCTCCCTTTCTCTTCCAGGCTCTCATCTCCCTTCCTCTTCCAGGCTCTCTTCTCCTTCCTCTTCCTGGCTCTCCTCTCCTTCCTCTTCCAGACTCTCCTCTCCTTCCTCTTCCAGACTCTTCTCTCCTTCCTCTTCCAGGCTCTCCTCTCCCTTCCTCTTCCAGGCTCTCCTCTCTCTTCCTGGCTCTCCTCTCCTTCCTCTTCCAGGCTCTCCTCTCCCTTCCTGTTCCAGACTCTCCTCTCTCTTCCTGGCTCTCCTCTCCCTCCCTCTTCCAGGCTCTCCTCTCCCTTCCTCTTCCAGACTCTCCTCTCCCTTCCTCTTCCAGGCTCTCCTCTCCCTTCCTCTTCCAGGCTCTCTTCTCCTTCCTCTTCCAGGCTTTCCTCTCCCTTCCTCTTCCAGGCTCTCTTCTCCTTCCTCTTCCAGGCTCTCATCTCCCTTCCTCTTCCAGGCTCTCTTCTCCTTCCTCTTCCTGGCTCTCCTCTCCTTCCTCTTCCTGGCTCTCCTCTCCTTCCTCTTCCAGACTCAACCCTCTCTTCCTCTTCCAGGCTCTCCTCCCCTTCCTCGTCCAGGCTCTCTTCTCCTTCCTCTTCCAGGCTCTCCTCTCCCTCCCTCTTCCAGGCTCTCTTCTCCTTCCTCTTCCAGGCTCTCCTCTCCCTCCCTCTTCCAGGCTCTCCCTCCCTCTTCCAGGCTCTCCTCTCCCTTCCTCTTCCAGGCTCTCTTCTCCTTCCTGTTCCAGGCTCTCCTCTCCTTCCTCTTCCAGGC
The DNA here is from genome assembly GCF_029499605.1 of Hyla sarda. Taxonomy (NCBI): domain Eukaryota; kingdom Metazoa; phylum Chordata; class Amphibia; order Anura; family Hylidae; genus Hyla; species Hyla sarda. The sequence goes on from NW_026608382.1 coordinate 402,203, forward strand.
TCTCCTCTCTCTTCCTGGCTCTCCTCTCCTCCCTCTTCCAGGCTCTCCTCTCCCATATTCCCTCTCTCTCCTCTCCCATCTTTCACTTCTCTCCTCTCCCATCTTTCCCTTCTCTCCTCTCCCATCTTTCCCTTCTCTCCTCACTGATCTTTCCCTTCTCTCCTCTCTGATCTTTCCCTTCTCCCCTCTCTCCTTCCCTCATCCTCCCATCTTTCCCTTCTCCCCTCTCTCCTTCCCTCATCCTCCCATCTTTCCCTTCTCCCCTCTCTCCTTCCCTCATCCTCCCATCTTTCCCTTCTCCCCTCTCTCCTTCCCTCATCCTCCCATCTTTCCCTTCTCTCCCCTCTCTCCTTCCCCTTCTCCCCTCTCTCCTTCCCTCATCCTCCCATCTTTCCCTTCTCCCCTCTCTCCTTCCCTCATCCTCCCATCTTCCCCTTCTCCCCTCTCTCCTTCCCTCATCCTCCCATCTTCCCCTTCTCCCCTCTCTCCTTCCCTCATCCTCCCATCTTTCCCTTCTCCCCTCTCTCCTTCCCTCATCCTCCCATCTTTCCCTTCTCCCCTCTCTCCTTCCCTCATCCTCCCATCTTTCCCTTCTCCCCTCTCTCCTTCCCTCATCCTCCCATCTTTCCCTTCTCCCCTCTCTCCTTCCCTCATCCTCCCATCTTTCCCTTCTCTCCCCTCTCTCCTTCCCCTTCTCCCCTCTCTCCTTCCCTCATCCTCCCATCTTTCCCTTCTCCCCTCTCTCCTTCCCTCATCCTCCCATCTTTTTCTTCTCTCCTCTCCCATCTTCCCCTTCTCCCCTCTCTCCTTCCCTCATCCTCCCATCTTCCCCTTCTCCCCTCTCTCCTTCCCTCATCCTCCCATCTTTCCCTTCTCCCCTCTCTCCTTCCCTCATCCTCCCATCTTTCCCTTCTCCCCTCTCTCCTTCCCTCATCCTCCCATCTTTCCCTTCTCTCCCCCTCTCTCCTTCCCTCATCCTCCCATCTTTCCCTTCTCCCCTCTCTCCTTCCCTCATCCTCCCATCTTTCCCTTCTCTCCCCTCTCTCCTTCCCTCATCCTCCCATCTTTCCCCTTCTCCCCTCTCTCCTTCCCTCATCCTCCCATCTTTCCCTTCTCTCCCCTCTCTCCTTCCCTCATCCTCCCATCTTTCCCTTCTCCCCTCTCTCCTTCCCTCATCCTCCCATCTTCCCCTTCTCCCCTCTCTCCTTCCCTCATCCTCCCATCTTTCCCTTCTCCCCTCTCTCCTTCCCTCATCCTCCCATCTTTCCCTTCTCCCCTCTCTCCTTCCCTCATCCTCCCATCTTTACCTTCTCCCCTCTCTCCTTCCCTCATCCTCCCATCTTTCCCTTCTCCCCTCTCTCCTTCCCTCATCCTCCCATCTTTACCTTCTCCCCTCTATCCTTCCCTCATCCTCCCATCTTTCCCTTCTCCCCTCTCTCCTTCCCTCATCCTCCCATCTTTCCCTTCTCCCTTCTCCCCTTCCAGTTGCTGTTGCTCTTATCACAGACGTCGCACTTCCCGCAGGCGGCCGCCAGGTGTCAGTGTTGGTTTCGTTATGACGTTGGCCTAGATCAGGACAGGAGGGATGCCGGGAGATGTAGTCTCGCGGAGCTCGTTCCCCTGGTATATAAACAAGAGCAGACTACAAGTCCCCGTCACGTATCCAGAAGTGGCGTCCAGTACTACATCTCCCGACATGCCTGAGGAAAAGAAGCGCCTGCGCGATAGTGAGTGGGCGGGGCCAGAGTCCTGCACCTTCAGAGCGGAGCAAGATGGAGTCGGGGAGCTGCTGAGAGGACGGAGGAACCGGGAGGAGGAGGGCAGGTGAGGAGAGAACCGGGAGGAGGAGAGAACCGGGAGGAGGAGAGAACCGGGAGGAGGAGGGGGGCAGGTGAGGAGAGAACCGGGAGGAGGAGAGAACCGGGAGGAGGAGGAGGGCAGGTGAGGAGAGAGCCGGGAGGAGGAGAGAACCGGGAGGAGGAGGAGGGGGGCAGGTGAGGAGAGAACTGGGTGGAGGAGGAGGAGAGAACCGGGAGGAGGAGGGGGGCAGGTGAGGAGAGAACCGGGAGGAGGAGGAGGGGGGCAGGTGAGGAGAGAACCGGGAGGAGGAGGAGGGGGGCAGGTGAGGAGAGAACCGGGAGGAGGAGGGGGGCAGGTGAGGAGAGAACCGGGAGGAGGAGGGGGGGCAGGTGAGGAGAGAACTGGGAGGAGGAGGGGGGCAGGTGAGGAGAGAACCGGGAGGAGGAGGGGGGCAGGTGAGGAGAGAACCGGGAGGAGGAGGGGGGCAGGTGAGGAGAGAACCGGGAGGAGGAGGAGGAGAGAACCGGGAGGAGGAGGGCAGGTGAGGAGAGAACCGGGAGGAGGAGGGGGGCAGGTGAGGAGAGAGCCGGGAGGAGGAGGGCAGGTGAGGAGAGAACCGGGAGGAGGAGGGCAGGTGAGGAGAGAACCGGGAGGAGGAGGAGGGGGGCAGGTGAGGAGAGAACCGGGAGGAGGAGGGCAGGTGAGGAGAGAACCGGGAGGAGGAGGAGGGGGGCAGGTGAGGAGAGAACCGGGAGGAGGAGGGGGGCAGGTGAGGAGAGAACCGGGAGGAGGAGGGGGGCAGGTGAGGAGAGAACCGGGAGGAGGAGGGGGGCAGGTGAGGAGAGAACCGGGAGGAGGAGGGGGGCAGGTGAGGAGAGAACCGGGAGGAGGAGGGGGGGCAGGTGAGGAGAGAACCGGGAGGAGGAGGGGGGCAGGTGAGGAGAGAACCGGGAGGAGGAGGGGGGCAGGTGAGGAGAGAACCGGGAGGAGGAGGGGGGCAGGTGAGGAGAGAACCGGGAGGAGGAGGGGGGCAGGTGAGGAGAGAACCGGGAGGAGGAGGGGGGCAGGTGAGGAGAGAACCGGGAGGAGGAGGGGGGCAGGTGAGGAGAGAACCGGGAGGAGGAGGGGGGCAGGTGAGGAGAGAACCGGGAGGAGGAGGGGGGCAGGTGAGGAGAGAACCGGGAGGAGGAGGGGGGCAGGTGGAGGAGAGAACCGGGAGGAGGAGGGGGGC